>NC_053167.1:52444195-52626695 GCF_016835505.1 Polypterus senegalus
TTTGCTATATCGGTTACAACACAAAGAAGACCGGCAAACGTTTTACCAAAAAGGGGTGAAAGTAAATTTGCTACAAAATAAAAGATGTCCAAAAGCGTTTAGGCTATGACCTTTAACAAACAGTTCAAGTGAGAAAACAAGTTGTTCGAATTAAATATAAACAACGTGTTAAAAAAAAACAAACGACTATAAGGTCTGTGCTACTTCCATTAGGACATAAACAGACTGAATCCACTTGACCCCCTATCTAATCGCTGCCGTTGACTGGCATACTGTGTTTTTTTAACATAACTACTAACTAAAATAGTTAAATATGTACGTTTTTATTAATCTAAATTGTTCAAGCTAAATGTGAAAGAAAAATTCGGTCATCCAAATAATAGTGCAATAGATTATACAACTCCCCACCACCACCCGTTTTTTTTTCCCCCAATACCAGTAATTTGAATACCAACATTTTCAATATAATGAAATATTTTTTACTGATAAACTTACCTGTGGATGGTTCTTGTTTCTTTTTTATGTTAATACTTAAGTACTATACAATTTGCTGATTTTGTGAACTTGAATTGTTGCTCATTGTGGTCCTATTGAGCTAGAACCTTGACCAGGAGCATTGGATATGGCAGGGATCGCCCCTAAACAGGATTGTGGCACATAAATTCTCCTGGGAGAAAAAAAGTTTGTTCATATAAGTTTTCACTTAAATAAACATGGACATTTTTCAGATATCAGAGTAATTTGGTCATGGGGAGAATGTGCATATTCAACATTGATTGGGTTAGTAATTTATTCTAAGTACCTAGAGTGATGGAAGCTACATTAATTGCTGCCTGGTGTTTAACTGTTAAGATGATTCACTGTAGTATTTTAAGGTCATGCTAGCTATCCAGTAAATAAACATTTGGGAAACCACAGGATTATACAAACAATTAACTGTATAAAATAAATAACAAAGTGAGATTATTTTTCCTGTTCTCCTAAAAGATGTAACTAAGTTATTATTTGGTTTCTTCCTTTGTATTTTAAGATATAAAGTATACAACTGTTGCATTTAAGCTGAGTTTTCCTTGAGTGGCTCTGTTATTGCATGTCATGTGGCTGCAAAATGAACCTGCTGAAAGCAAAACTTCAGTCTTGTCAGCTAAATGCACTCTGGAAGACTCTCTTGTGAAAAACTTCGCGAGTTTCAGGGAAAAACCGTTAACTAATGAGTCTGTTACTCTACAGGTATAGGAGATCAAAGGCGTTCAGCTTGACAGGCTACAAAAGGGTACAGGTTGTGTTAATACTGCCTTTTACCTAAGATAGAAAAAGCAAAAAAAAAAATAAAATCCATTATCAGTTGCATAATAACAGCCAAATGAGTTCCATGGTCCAGTATTCCAGCAGCATGAGGTGAAAAAAGCATTTGGAAATGATTACGGGATGCGGATTAAAGACAAAAAATCATATTTATTTACAGCAGTCAAAGCCTGGATTTGAAACTCAGCTGCCAAATGTGGTAATAAAAAAGGGCTCTAATAATCAGATGCACTTTTTTTCTTCAATCAACATAAAAAAGCATATTTTTGTCGGCATCTGCTTTGAGTTTGTACATTTCTGACACTGAATATTTTTATTCTAAATGCAAAACAGTGTATGCAGCCAAAGATATGCAGCACATTTCAATCAACAAACTGCAGACATGTGCCACTTTACAGTGCTTGACTGAGTGCAGATCTGTAACAGAAAAGTTTTAGTCCAATATTTAATTTCTGTATTATTATGAATTTCAGGTCAGAGTTTGAGATTAACACCAATAACTCTAATGAGAGCAGATGTTTAGATTCTGTGATGTATATTTAATAGGTTAAGTCAATAGCTCATCCAGCATGGTTTAATCATCAGATATTTTGTGGTCCCAATTCATTCAGAGATTGTTTTAGATTAAGCTGTGGGTGCTCTGTACGACTATGATCCATATTAAATCTCAGTAAAATGAAAATTGCAAAGATTTACAGAGGATCACGGTGATGGAGAATTTAATCACAATGCTGCTGTGTTGAACATATCTGTATCGTCATTTTGATAATTTAAATGCCTGTACTCCTGGATTACAAATAATGCCATATTTATTAACAGAGCAGTTTCACCACATTCCACTTTCCTGCCTTGTACCATGCATTGCATGTTCATGAACATAAAAACAGATCATATCACTCCAATATTTTTCAAAATGTGCATATGGATGCAGGAGAGAGAGTGCTTACTGAAAATAGCCACTTTAAGTAAATAAATAAATATTTTATGGTCATATAGTCAAGAGTTACCAGTCAGGATTGAAAACATATATATTGCAAGGAACCACATTTGTGTTTTACATAATGAAATTTGAAAATATGTATTTTTTTTTTTTGTTTATCACTCGTTGATTCTACTCTTTTAATCTTGTAAAGGAAACATTTAGAATGAAGCAGCATCTTGCATCTGTACACCTCAATTATGTCTACTTAGAAGTAAATTATGGACATGAATCCATTATGACCCTGGTGCAAACAGGCATGGGTAATCTGCACACATACAGTACAAACATAAATACACTTGTATGTATGTGTGTGTATACATATAATATATATATATATATATATATATTACACTAACTTACATTTTAAGGAAAGCAATTTTGAAAAACGGGTTTAAAACAAACATCACTTTGAGGTCATCTGCTACATAAATCTGAAATAACTAACACGGGATCTTTGCTGCATTCTAAGCCTGTTCTTTTTGACAAATGATCACTAGTGCTGAAATATGTACAGCATTACAAATTTTATTAACAATGCAAAGCAGCAAGTCAAAGACCTGTAACCTATGGCGTTATTTCAGTGCCACTATTCTGAGCACACGTAAAAAAATATTGAGCGCACGTAAAAAAAGATTGCAAGTGCAAGTGTTGCATTTTGAAGAGAAATTTATTTTGAGCGTACAAAAGCTGAATTTGAGTGAACAAAATTCATTGCTGCGTGCAAAAAATGTATTTCAGTGTTTGCGCTTATCCATATACACACACAATAGCACCCCTCTCGCTCAGTTTTTCATTTGCGCTTGCTCGCAATGTGTTGCTTGCGCTCACAACATTCTCTGCTGCAAGCGCTCAACTCTCTATACACCGTTATAAGTGTGCCACAAAACCAACCAATCACAGACTTGGTTTCAAAAATTCTGATTGGCTCTTACGGTCTCCAATCAGCTCGCTAGCTGCTGCATTCCGGAAACAGTCCGAAATGTAGCTAAATCCAGCTAAACTCAATTAAACCCCAATTTGCGGATAATATCTTTAATTATTTTATTTTAAAATATATTATTTGTTAAGACTATCGTTGGTGTAGTATAATGTAGTTGCATTATACAACCATGCCAACTGACTGTTTCCAGAATGCAGCAGCTAGCGAGCTGATTGGAGACCGTAAGAGCCAATCAGAATTTTTGAAACCAAGTCTGTGATTGGTTGGTTTTGTGGCACACTTATAACGGTGTACAGAGAGTTGAGCTGCGCAGCAGAGAATGTTGTGAGCGCAAGCAACACATTGCGAGCAAGCGCAAATGAAAAAACTGAGCGAGAGGGGGTGCTATTGTGTGTGTGTATATGGATAAGTGCAAACACTGAAATACATTTTTTGCACGCAGCAATGAATTTTGTTCACTCAAATTCAGCTTTTGTACGCTCAAAATAAATTTCTCTTCAAAATGCAACACTTGCACTTGCAATCTTTTTTTACGTGCGCTCAATATTTTTTTACGTGTGCTCAGAATAGTGGCACTGAAATAACGCCATAGTAACCCAACTATTCAAGATTTAACATTTCTCATTAATAAAGTGACATTTCAAGTAAGCTGTTTATTTATTTACTCTAATTATTAATTACTATATACTAGTTTTATAGATGATGTTATTACAATTCTTAATTTTATTTTGTTTATGATTTTATTTTTTTATCACAGTGTTTCCATTATTATACTTTTAAACTCAAATGCCAGAAGATCTGTAGAACAGTGGATCTATTAATACATATATGATACATACATTTTATTTTTATACTTTCTGAGTTTTCTGGGTATAAAATACAAATAGCATAATACACATTTTAGGAAAATCCATTTGTTCTTAATTTTAAACTTTAAAAAATAAAAATGAAAATTAAGTAAAGATTTCCAAAAAATGGTTGTACAAGACTGTTTAAGTAGAAAACAAATTTCATGTAAATAAGATTGCCAAATTTGTAAATCCAGTGTCATTGGTAATGAGAGTAAAATTGTTACTACTATTTTCTGCAAAATAAGATATATTAGTGAAAAAAGTGTTATTGGAGTATGCCTTTTGCACTAAAAATAATACAGTTTCTAAAATTAAATTCAAATAAACTAGTTATTGGTTTTAACATATTACCTGCTTCAGTTTTATCAAGCAGGTAAATTCACTTTCTGCTGATATAATAAATTGGTTGGTGGGCGTGTGTGTGTTTGCCCCGCGATGGACTGGCACCCTGTCCTGGGTTTGTTCCTGCCTTGTGCCCCCTACCCCCGACCCTATTCATAACTAATCGAGTTAGAAAATTACTGACAGACTGACTGACTTTCTACTGATTCTGGAAAATCAATATTAAAAGTTAAGAATATAATAAATAAGCAGGACAACATGGTGGAGATCTCAAGGAGTGTGCCTGTCTACTGTATGTGGAGTTTGCATGTTCACCTTGTGTTTTATTAATTCTGCATCTCCACAGATATGCAAGTGGAGTTATTTGGCTGCTTTATGTTGATCCAATGTCAGCAAGTGTACACCCACCCAGGACTGCCTCTCATTCTGTGCCAAGCTCTGCCAGAATATGGTACTGCAGATAAAGTGGGGTTTAAAAATGGGTGGCTAAACATAAGCACCTTGTTCTGTTAAGGTCAACCTTTCAACTGAGAACACCCACTGCAGTAATCAGATGTGAAAGCACTCAGGGACCTGATGGTAATTGGAAAAATACAAATAAATAAACAAAACCTAACAGATGGCAACCGTATTCATTTTCCTCTCTGTATTAAACATTTGTTAACTAGTACAGATGCCTTAAGACATGCCTAAAGTTCCAGTCTTTTCATTCAAAATGTGTTCTTCATTATGATTCTCTGCCATGGTATTTTCTTTGGTTGCGTTCTGTAATCAAAATCCAAACTAAAACCTGTTATGCAGTAAATCAGGTTTAATCTCCTGCTTCAAGAAAGATGAACATTAATCCACATCTGTGCATACAAATGTTTACCGTTCATATTTTGTGCTCGATCCACATACTTCAGTGCAATCTTTGGTAGTCTGCTTGTTCTGAGGAGAGCTATAGATGGATTACTGTAAGGTCCAAGTGCGGATTTTTTTTTAAAGACAGTCATATGTGGGGCATTGGAATGGTTCCATGCAACACGTTTGTGCAGGGATTGCATTAAGTATCTTTTAGGACATCACTGAAATATGGAGAGCAGGCTGTAGAGGGGCTCAGAGAGATGCAGACAGTACTGGCACTCGTTGGGGGCATACATAATCCAGATAGTGTTTGGAAAAATACATGTTGTCAAGGCCTGTTAAAGCTCAGAGCATTTTCTTCATTTTTCGAGGGAAATAAAATATTATTTTAGAAACAGTGCGTTGTAAAGACACATGGAGGTTGGCTGTCATGCTGGGAATTGAAAGCTACAACAGGGACCTGAATCTCTCATGGGGTGCAACAGGGGGCTCCTGTAGATGGCACCTCATCTGGCACAGTTTGGCAGAAGTTGCTGTAGTTTGCTGTGCAGAATGTGGCTTCAGCAGATGGTGAGGACAGGAGTTACAGATTTAACAATTATCCTCCTGCGCTGCTTCAGGGACCACAGAAGTGCACGAAACTACAACTGTGCATTCCCAAAAGGAGAACAAATTGGAAAAATATACAAAAGCAGTTTTACACATTCTTCATCTGATCCTGTTTCTTATATTTAATCAGTAGTGGAGGGAATAGGAGACGGGGGATAAGCCAGTCAAAATCTCTGCCCCCCTTGTAGCATGACATTTTTTGTAGTTTTATTATAGCTAGCAATGAAGGTCAAAGATACACCCTTTCTGGCATATACATAAGCCGTGTAGTGAGTCTGAACTTAATTGGGCATTTCCTGTTCATGCAGAAAACAAAACACTAATCTTGCCAACAACCAGTGGCCATTAACACCCTGTACGTATACTTACAAGCAAAAAGGTGGACTGAAAGCAGACTCCCTTCACCACAGTACCATCTTGGGTCAGTCACGGTTAGAATGAGATACACTTTTCATTTGAATTTTGATCGCTAATACGGTATGAAATTCTGATCAAAGATGCATTATTTAAAGTTGGGAGCTAGTTAATATGCCAGTTGGAAAGCATACAGAAGATTTAACTGAGGCAGTCAAACCTAGGCAGCCAGTAGAGTGACAAGTGACAGCTATGGCTCCATCGATCTGAGCTCCAATGTGAACAGCTTTGAAGAGGCACTCAGCCAGATGACCCGTGGATTCTTGTCTCTTGTGAATATGTGCCAGTTGTGACAGCTGCGCCTTAAGTTCCTGCTTTCACCTGTATAAAGAATAATTTCTATATAGAAAGGATAAGAAGAATAGTTTATACCAAAAAATAAAAGTTACAAACAGAAATTAAGAGGAGAGTGAGAAACATAACATTTCAAGGGTTGTGATATTGTAAATGATGTTTCTAACTTTCTTTGTTTTAGTTTGGAATCAACCTTTATGTGTATGTCTTTCTTTTGCAAAAACCTTACATGGTTCAAATTCCTGGAAAAGGTCATTGGGAACAGGAGTCTGCCCTGGCTAACAGGCAGGGACCAACCATGAATATTTGCAGGGCATTCTAGAAAACATACAGATTGATTACATTTATTTGGGCAAGCAGATAAAGTGAATGAAATGAATCATTTAGTTGGTTGAGCATTCACTCTCCCGTTTTCTGTCTTTCTGAGATACTGCAAGAAATAAGAATATGGGAGGCCAAACATCCTGAAATCCTCTGCCATCATTGAGTGTTTGAAAAAATTATCAAATATTCCAGAACAGTCAAGAATACCTTCGGAAAAGTTGAGTATTGGAATACTTTAAATTTTATTTCTGAAATCTGTGATATGATAAAAATATGTTATAATTTGCTCTTTAAAGTCCTTTTGTAACTACAGTGTGCCTACTGCATAGCCAAATGAAGTAACAGTATCTACAAGTTTATTGTTATTCTTTAACTTATTGTATTATAACCTTTGCTTTAGCTGAAATATAATATTACTGTATGTTGAACTCCCCTCCAGTGTAACAGTTTATCATCATTATTGCACGCTTGCATTTTCGGCATGTTATATACAATGTCCCGAGAAATAACTGAAAATATGCCATCTTTATACAATCATAATATTTTAACAGTATGTTCAAAGGTATATAAGAAAATGATGTCTGTGCAACTAAAATGTAGTATTTTCTGAGAGACAAAATGACCTGGAAATGATTACTGGCACCCTTCACTATATTTGGCTGCACAGCCATTGACAGTGATGATGGCCTTCAAACATTTCTTGTAGTGGGTAGTCTGTCCCACTCCTTATGATTTGTTCCAGCTCAATAATGTTTCCAGGGCTCTTTTTACCAAAGGTATCTCTTTTAAAAGGTTCTCCATTGGGTTGCAATCAAAACTCATCGCTGGCAAGTTTAAAACTGTCAATTTATGGCTCTTTAACCATTCATTTGTGTTTTTGGATGTATGTTTTGGATTATTGATCTGCTGGAAAACCATGACCTTCAACCCAGACCTACTTTTCTGATACCAGGTAGCACATTTCACTCCAAGATTAGTCATTAATCCTATAATACTGTCATTAATTCCTTTTAAAATTTAAAATGTTCAAGGCCTCCATTTCCTGAAGTAGCAAAACAGCCCCACAGCATTATGGAACATTCATCCAACAGTTAAATATGGTGGATGTTCTTTTCCTTGAAAGCTTTATTTCTTCACCTACACATGTGTCGCTAGTTGGCATTGCCAAAGACCTCAATTTTTGTTTCATAGAAGAAAAAATATACATTATAATAAACACACAAATTTCTGGCTTAGATAATGTGGAGCTGCTGCTGTCAATAACATGCTTGTAGGTGGCAGAACGATGATGAGACCAGTCCAGGTTTACATAAAAACATTTCAATACAGCAGGTACATCTTGCTGTGTCCACAAAAAGAATGTGGCATTAGATTGAAAGTTGCCTGGTTTAGACCCCTGCATTCAGAATAACTCATCTTTAGATAGTTCACAATGAAAATATTGTTTTCAACATGCCTAAAATGCAAGGATGTCAATAATTTTGACCATAACTTGTAGCTGTAGACTGAAACAACACGGTTGAATTATAATGGAAAAGCTCACCTTGTAAATTGCGAAAACAATGTAAATCCCTGTGTATATACAGTATACATATATATATACTGCATGTGAGGTGGTGAGACATTCACTGGATATTGTACTATATACACTCCAACCTGGGTGTCCTGACTTATTTAAAAAAAAAAAAACCTTCAAATGCTGCTATTTTAGATGCAAGTGATATTTCAATTAACAAAATTAAGCAGATAAACCTGTATGTGCAGTGCCTTTTAGATGCATTAGAGCTTTATGTTCAGTCACCAGTCACACCCACCGATTGTAAAACTAACAAAAAAAAGATCACTCTAAATGAAAAAACACAGTCCCAAAGTAGGGCATTGAAAGGAAATTTTAAAACCATTTTTATAAACTGTATGCTGCTGTGACAGTAGCAGAAACATTTCTGAATTTTAGAGTTTCCTTGGATAAGCAGGTATAGAAAATGGAAGGATCACAGTGATGTCATAAACTGTAAAGAGAGTGGGCCTGAATAACAATCTAGTGGGTAAGTGTGGCGTAACTGTGATTGCATTATCACTTATCACTTATTATAGAAAGAAACGCTGCACATATTGGAAGGTCAGTATCACACCAGCAGTCGCTAGCAGGCTTGGAGGCTGTAAGACTACAGCAAGTTACAAGATGTACCAAGACTAGCTCACAAATACAGTCTCAGAATGCTTAATTCATAATAGCAACTTAACAATTCACACATTGTGTGCATTGGAGAATGCAATAAACATGAAATCCAACAACTTAACAGTCTATATAAAAAAGTAATATTATTTTGATTTTATTATTAACTAGCAAAATAGCCGCACTTCGCAGCAGAGAAGTAGTGTGTTAAAGAAGTTATGAAAAAGAACAGGAAACATTTTAAAAATAACGTAACATGATTGTGAATGTAATTGTTTTGTGATTGTTATGAGTGTTGCTGTCATCAAGGATTTGTTTATCATTATTTCTTTCAATCAGGTTCGTATTTGGAGGACGTGTTGTGTTCAAGTTGCATTCCATGTTTGTTAACCGTTGTAAAGATAACAGGTTTCATTCATCGAAGTGTTCACTACCCAAATCTCTACTTATGAATCTAAGATGTTTAACAGGCATTCCCTATATTAATTTGTGGATTTGCCTGTGAATATTTAGCAGCAGCTTGTCTATAAACTTGTAGAATTGCCTGCAAGTATTTAGCAACAGCGTCTGTATGAACTTGTGGATTTGCCTGCAAGTATTTAGCGACAGCGTGTCTATTAACTTGTGGATTTTTCTGCGATTATTTGGCAGCAGCGTCACAAAGTTGTTTCCATCTAGCTGCATCAGAAAATGTACCACGACGTCTGACATGCCTCCTTTTTACTGTTTTCTCACAGCTTGGATTGCTGCTGTCATAATTGGTTTGAGTTTCATGGTTTGTTTCAATTACGTTAGTATTTGCAGGACTTGTTGTGTTGAAGTGACATTCAGCAACTGTCAAGCGTTGTAAGCATAGAACTGGCTTCATCGATAACTTTGCATCCAGCTTTTGAGAGTTGAAACGTTCATAAACATCAAAGTGTCCACTATTCAAATCGTCACCTGTGAATATAAGATGTTTAAGAGGCATTGGCGGTTCTCCAAAGGTGTAAAATATTTGGCTATTTCTGTACACTTGAAAACGACAACTGAATAATTCAGCGGCAGCCATCAACTCACATGAAGAAGCATAGATGAAGGGCTTTAGCATTTCACTCTACTAGTGCTCCTGTGTAGTATACAGTAATCCCTCGCTATATCGCGCTTTGACTTTCGCGGTTTCGCTCTATCGCGGATTTTATATGAAAGCATAACTAAATATATAACGCGGATTTTTCGCTGCTTCGCAGGTTCTGCGGACAATGTGTCTTTTTACTTCCTGTACATGCTTCCTCAGTTGGTTTGCCCAGTTGATTTCATACAAGGGACGCTATTGGCGGATGACTGAGAAGCTAACCAATCAGAGCACGCAGTTAAGTTCCTGCCTGCTGAATGCAGTGTTAACCAGGAAGTCTCGTCTCGCTCATTCAGCATCAACGTGTTTCGCTGTGTAAAGAGTTGTCCTCTTTTGTGTTTATCTTTGTGCATAGTCAAGCCCTTCATTATGGCTCCAAAACGATCTGCTACTGCTTCAGGGGCCGTGCCCAAGCGCAAACGGAAGATGTTAATGATTGCCGAAAAGGTAAACGTTTTGGATTTGTTGAAGGCTACGATTCTTTTTATTTAAAAAGTAGGAAAGGAATATAAGATCTATGGCCGCAGTGTCCTTTTAACCAGGGTGCAAAACAAGTTGTAAGTGGATGTAATAAGGCAGTAGTCCGGATGGAATCTGCTTTAGGGATTTGCATTGAAGACTGCCAGAAGAAGAACAACCGCAGTGCTACACAATCGCCTGAAATGGCTCCTTTAAGGGCTGTAACGCTCTCCTTTGTTGTGCAGTAAAATAAAACTCATTGTTATCGGACAAGTCATTGTGCCATTGTTGGTGAGTAACCATAATTAATTTTCTACTTACAGTACTTAGTGCATGTATGTGCGTTTAGTGTCACTGTACACACATTTACTGTATACTGTTTTTGTTGCATTGTACGTATTTATTGCTGGTGGCATGTCTATCGTAATGGCTGTAACATGTGATATCAGAGACACTCAATATCTTTAAAATAATATTTATGTTTTACTGTATATAAACAGTGTGTTTATATACATAATTTCAATGAATCTTACCTAATATCTAAGAGAATACAAAGGGATTATGCTGTATAACTCTGCGGGGAATATTTATAAACAGTGTGGGAGAGTTTATAAGGGCTTAAAATATATAAAAATAACCATAGAAACATATGGTTTCTACTTCGCGGATTTTCACCTATCGCGGGGTGGGTCTGGAACGCAACCCCCGCGATCAAGGAGGGATTACTGTAATTATCTTCTGTACCATCATCAGTCCACACCTTGAAACTGTCCCAGTCATTTAATACATAAGACACAATGTTCCTCCAAATATCAAGATTGAGCCTGATATGGCCGTGCACTATGTAACACAGAGAATGTAAAAGGTAGGCGGCATCTCCGGGCATGAAAACCAGTTGGTAAGTGGCAGTTCTTTGATCGATGGTGAGCACCTCGATAGACATGTTAATGGGGGTACGGTTGAAACGGTAAAAGAAATGGGTACCTGAACAGTAAACTAAGTCTAAAATACCTACACAATAACTATAAGCGTAATAAATGAACAATAAAACAGCGGAGAAGCCGTGGATTAAATAAAAAGGCTGCAGTTATCAGCACAATAAAATATCGGAGAAGCCGTGGATTAAATCAAAAGGCTGCAGTTATCAGCAAGGAGACATGAATACCGTGGCGAAGCAAGGAAGGGAATGAAGAGACCGGAGCGACGGACGGACTTATATGGGCAGGCAGCCAACTGTGTGGGAGGCGTGGGGATGGGGGACGCAACTCCACCTCACACTGCGACCAAGCTGCAGGCTATGGACATATATATGTACCCAAGTAGGATTCAGTTATGACCGTTGCACGTAGAATTTCAAAATGAAACCTGCTTAACTTTTGTAAGTAGCCTGTAAGGAATGAGCCTGCCAGATTTCAGCCTTCTACCTATACGGGAAGTTGGAGAATTAGTGATGAGTGAGTCAGTGAGGGCTTTGCCTTTTATTATTATAGATTTACTAGCTGCAGTGAGGGCTTTGCCTTTTATTAGTATAGATTTACTAGCTGATTACCCAGTGGCTTCGCTCACTGAGTGCAAGGGAAAAAAATTAAATGTAGTATTCATAAAATAAGTTATTAAGTAGTAAAACATTTTGATAAAAGGATTTGAAGAACATATAAGAAGAGTATAAATTATTAAACAGTAAAACATTTCCATAAGAGAATTTGACTGATACTGTATATAAGAAGTGTATAAATTATTAAACAGTAAAACATTAACATTTAAGAAGTAAAAATACGTTTAGTACTACTGCAGTGGTTTTGGGTAAACTACCTGCTTGACAACCTTGCACAACATGCCTGTGATTTAAGAGAAAAATTATTCTGAGAAATGTGGACGCTGCCCTTCCGTGCTTAACGGGCAGAAGGTCTAAACAATTCCCAAGTCCAATACTTCACATGAAGAGGTTGGTACATCTTCTTAGATGTAAATTCTCCATCTTCTTAAAAGAATTCATCACAAAAGCAACCTTGAATGTTGCTTTGTTTTTCCCTTTCACATTTGTAGTTATCTAATTTACTGTGATTCGCTTTTTCTTTTCTTTACTGATTTGTCCATTGCTTTGTAAAAATTGTTACCTATGAAATTTCTCCTATATAAACAGAACTGCAGGTTTATTTTTATTACAAATGGTTCAGTTGCACGAGAGTAAAGTAACTAGATAAAGACACCGGAGAGTGGAGAGGCCAGAGGAAATGAAGGACGTCACCAGAGATAGCAGAATTTTGGGTTTTTGCCACCTTATTGGGTGTAGATGGGTGAACATGGAACTGTTTACTGAACTGGAAGCATGCTGTATGTAAAGGCTCAAACACAAGTTCTGATTTTTTGTTTCTCTAAGCAGGTGGTGAATGCTGCTTGTACCCCTTTGAGAACTGGTGGTTCACGATTTCTCTATAAAATGATGTAAGATCTGTAAAAACATTTTTGAATTCTTCTTGGCACCAGCCATTGGGCTAAAAATAAAATTAGTAAATCTCAGCTCAACTAATAAAAGAAACAAATTACTTTCCAATTTTTAAAAATGGAAAAGTTCTTCTAAATGTGTTAATATAGCTGGAAGACTGCATTCTTATATGATTGTGAAAATTATAGCTTATAAAAAATAGCTTATAGGTTAAAAAAAATGTCCTAATATGTATTGGTTCTGGAATAATCTAATATAGACCCCCATTTTCTTTTTAATATAAACACTGACTCACATGCTATGCTGTCACCTTTTTCTCTGAAGTGCAGGGACACAGTCCTCATTGCTCTGGTTGGTTAAGGACTCGAGCTATCTTAGCTCCATTCTGAGCATTTTCTTCTCCCATTGCTAACTCATTCTTACAGAAACGGTTTACTGGCACTTGCCCTTCACATTCCTGAAATGGATAAGTGGAATTAGGTTAGAAAACGAATAAAGTCTAATGCAATAGGCATACATGGCAGCTCACTATGTTGATATTAGTAAACCTCTTTGTAAGTCTTTTGCATTGCCCTGGGACATTTTCTTGAACTCCTTTCATGCCCAAGTCAATCTCTGATTTTAACCCTGATTGATACTACAAATGCACAAGAAGCTGAAAGTAATGAAGCATAATTACACTTTATGGCTCCCGCTCCATCCTTATATGAAGAGAGGACTGAGACAATCTTATGAACAGAAAGAAGTATAAAAATTTCGATTCAACACTAGAATTACCAGAGTCTATGAGAAAACTCGTAAATCCAACCCATCTTAAATCCTTTCGCACCTATCCGTCAGCGTCTTTTGGTAGTATGCATTGTGATTGTGAAGTGAAGTGAAGTGAAAAAAAAGGTAACTTTTGCAAGTACAGTTCTATAAATGTACACGGTCTGTTATAGCCGCAAACCAAATGTATGTGTGCACTGTATAATAACAATAAGAGCAGCTCACTACTGGAAACAGCAGTGGAGGAGGCATTGGAGATCGAACCGGTGACTGCTGAATACAAGTCATCAAATCTTACCGCTACGCCACGGAAGCAGTTGTATTGTACTTGAACCTTTTGTGAAAGTGTTTATTTGATCTTTGGACTTCAGGCTTCACACATTCTATAGTTTATACCTACACTTTGTAACATTTATTACTAAAATATGAAAAAGTTTCTGTTTTAACAATGTGTTTACACAGATTACTGTAGAAATGGAACACACATGAAATGCATGTGCTCCAAATAACGATCTATTATTTCCACTCTAAAGCTCCAGCAGTTCACTCCCAGGTAATCAAACAAGGCATGAGCTGGTGAACTTAGTGAACGTTCTGCAATGGTGGGGGGTGGAATAGCAGGCTGCTTGTTTTAATCGGCACATTTACAGGACAAAAGACACTGATGGAGAGGTGTGAACGGATTTAAGGTGGGCCGGATTTCTCATAGGCTTTGGTACTTCTAGTGTTAAATCATAAAAATTTTGATAACTACAAATAACTGAAGACTGTTCTGTCCATGAAATATTTTTTCTAAGCTAATACCTAAGTTTGCCCCAGTGTTTAATAAAGGTTGTCAGTGTTTCCACTTCACCTGCTTGACTTAATTTTTTGTTTGCATTTTCACGACTCTTCATGTCAAATGTTGCGTACATTCCATCGTGAATACCTTACCCCTTAATTTCCACAGGTACAGTATCATGAACTATATGATTTCCTGTTTAAGAGAAATTTAACAAATCCTTTCAATCATTTGAGGGGGCACCCACCCACTATAAATGAGACATATAACGGTGTGTGCTATACTGTAAGAGTTTATGTATCACCAGCAGTGATGTGTCAGATTGAACTGTCAGATGGCCGCAGTATGCCATGCTGAGAAAACAAGTTATATGTAGAGAACATGACTATAAAGAATGGAATGAAGATGTACAACTTATAGTATATGCTTTTACTGTGGGGATGATGGGGGATTATCATGCAGTACATGGAGATCATGAAACTAACCAAAGATCTTTTAAAGTACAGCAACATAAAACGGCTGTGGTGGTGTCGTATGTTGTGGCTGTACATCAGGTTAAGAGGCAGATGAATGGGGAGAAAGCTCTACATTGGAGTCTAAGGCCTATCATCCCCTTACCTCAATGAGTTATTAGTGACTGACAAAATCAAGTTTGAGATGTTTCTGGCCAATGTGATCACTTAAATATCTGCTTGGATAAGCAGCTGGTTTATCCATTTTGAAATCTCAATCACCATTCAGACCAGACGCTGTAATGTGGTCTACGGCTGCCAGTAAGGTCCTCAAATCAACCTTACCATCCTCGAGAGGAGGGGCTACCATTAGCATGTGAGTACAAAGAGGCAGGATGGGCAACTTCCATCTACTGGTAGAGGTCAGATGCAGGGGCTTTGTGGGTAAATCAGTAATCTGGCTCCTGCAGAATGAGTATATTTTAATTTTTCAATTAAAAAAGCTTGGATTTATGGATATCTGTGGCACAATAGAATCAGGATAACTTTAGTACCACTGAGGACTTGTTGATGCCCAAACATTCCAGGGAACATGGACTGCAGCACTTCCGCCACAACAGGAAATGCTGCTAAGCCCAAAGGCAAATACACCCGGTGTGCTTCCTGGTGCTCATTGAGCACTTCTGCCACACCCAAAAGTGCTGCAGGAAGCTCATCAGGAAGCAGCTGGAGCACATCTGGGTACTGGATAAAAGGGGCTGCCTCACTCTATTTCAGGAGCCGGAGTTGGGAGTTAGTGTGATGGAGCTTTGCGAGACAGGAGTGGAGGCGGCAGGAAAGAAAGAGCATAGCAGAGGACTGTGAGAGTTTTGTGCATTGTGCTGTGTTGGAAGGTGAAGAAGAACAATAAATGTGTTTTTTTGTCGTAGCTGTCTTGGTGTCTGGTCGTGATTGAGGCCGGTCTTCACAATATATATATATATTGTCTGGACCAGGGGCTATGGTTCTCCTCAATGATGTCCATATCCAACATTCGTTAAACCACTAGCTCCACCTCTGCCTGTTTTGCCTCGGGGAGGCGATAGGGTTGTTCCCTGATTACCACACTGGGTCCATTACTATGTCGTGCTGAATCTGCGAAGTCCGGCCTGGTGCTTCACTGACCACTTCCAGAAAGGACAGGATCGCTCTTTCAAGCTCCCATCGCTGGTGGGACGTCAAATTCGGTCTGAGGTTAAGCGTGGGTTTTTCTGAGAAAAGGGAGAGGGCTGGCCTGGAAGAACGGTCTTCCCTGTCCTTCCATGGTTTCAGTAAATTTATGTGATAAACTCTCTCGCTTGGCCGACAGTTTGGTTGGCTCACCAAATAATTGACAAGCCCTTTTCTCTCTTTAACCTCGTATGGGCCTTCCCAATGTGCCAGCAGTTTGGAGTGGGAACTGGGCACCAGCACCATTACGCGGTCCCCAGGCTGGAACTCCCAAAAGGAGGAGTTCCGGTTGTAATTCCGGACCTGCGCTGCTTGAGCCCTGAACACGTGTTCTTTAAGCAAAGGTCGAATTTTATCCAATCTTATCACGTAACTGTGCGATATACTCTAAGAGATTGGTGGAGGGAAGTGCCTCCCCTTCTCAGCCTTCTTTTAATACATCCAATATGCTCCGGGGTTGGCACCCATATAAGAGTTCAAAAGGGGAAAAACCTGTGGAGGCCTAAGGCCCCTCCCGGTAGGCGAAAAGAACCAGGGGCAAAAGTTGGTCCCAGTTCCGACCGTCTGCGCTGACTACTTTGCGTAGCATCTGTTTTAGGGTTTGGTTAAACCTTTCTACAAGCCCATCCGTCTGTGGATGATAGACGGATGTCTTAAGATGTTTAATCCGGAGCAATTTGGCAACCTCCCTGAACGTATTCCCATGTAAACGTATCCTTGGTCCGTAAGGACTTCTTTAGGTATGCCCACTCGGGAGAACAGTCCTACAAGTTCCCGTGCAATGTTTTTTGAATTAGCAGCTCGCAGGGGAACTGCTTCCGGGTATCGAGTTGTGTAATCGACCATAACTAAAATATATTTGTGGCCTCGTGCCGAAGGTTCTAGGGGTCCTACTAGATCAATGCCGATCCTCTCTAAAGGGATATCAATAAGGGGAATCGGGATCAGAGGAGCACAGTCCTTGCGGGTTATCTGGCGCAGTTGGCAGGCTGGGCAAGACTGGCAAAAATGGCAGACCTCAGGTTTTATTGACCCCGGGCCAATAAAACCAGAGCTTTATTCTCTCCAGAGTCTTCTCAGCCCCGAGGTGGGCGTGAGCTAGTTCGCAAACCTCCTGCCTGTAGGTCCATGGCACTAACAACAACTTCCGCACCTCGATACAACAGATCATTGTCCAAAACAAAGTAGGGTCCACGTGGCATGGAACATATTGACAATATGACGTCAGTGGATACGATGGCATTCCAGGCAAACTTCAGGGAATCATCGCTCCACTGTTCACGTTTAAATGATGCCGGCGTAGACCAAAACTGAAAATTTATGCCGGCGAGTGGGTCTCGTATCTGGCTCGAGGGAGCACCCGACCGCCATGGCAGTTCACTCGGTTGCACTTCGGGTTGAGGTCCATTACCAAAGAGAGCTCCTCCGAGTCATTTATGTCATCAGTAGTTGCCGAGAAGCATGACGTGGGAGCAGCTGGGAGGGCCCGTTGCCCCTCCATAATCAGACCCAATGTAAGATTAGGAATGGTGACATGATGGACGCCCACTCCGTCCGTGGCCACTGGTTAAGGGTTGCCGTCCTCTCGAATATGGAGAGGTACGACTCAATAAGAGGCACGATTCTAGGTGGAGGTGGCCTTGCGGGCTCCAGCCTTACCGCTTCTGCTGCTGCGAGCCGCCTCTTCGTCTCGTCAAACTCCGCCTTGGTAGCTGCCTGCTTCACAGCTTGGAGCTCGTTCGCCAGGGTGTTGAGGACTAGATTCAAGTCTTGACCTTTGCTCATTCTTTGGACTTCAATCCTGCCAGCTACACCACTGTAAAGAAACACATAGACTCATAAATGTTTGGGGTTTTTTAGGCCCAATATACTGAAGGTATTACAACAAAAATATGGTCAATAGTTTTAACAAAACTCAAAAGACATCGAAGTGTATGAAGGCGGACAGTTTATATGGTCGGACCGGAAATTAGGACATGGAATGCTGGGTAAACCGAGGCGTGGATGGGAATCTGACGTCATCAACAGGGAGCAGAGGGAAGAAAGGGACCCGGATGTGGTGTCGCTTTTGAAGTCATCCGGGCAATCTTACAGTGGCGTTGCCTTGTTCTTTCTGAAGAAACAAAGAGAGAGAGGTTAGTACGCTGCCGTTGTCCCCTGGCATGACTTGTTGCAGTGCCAATCGGGACCTTAAGCTGCTCCCCAAGCGGTCGTGCATGACAAAATATATATACAGTGAAACCTCAGTTCACGAACGTCTCGGTACACGTACAACTCAGTTTACGACCAAAAAGTTCGCCAAACTTTTGCCTCAGTTCACGACCACACACTCGGTATACGAACAAGCCAGTTTCCCTTTCGGTTTGTACATGTTCAGTCTCTCCCTGTGCAGCGAGCGAGCGAGCAAGAGAGAGAGACCGCGACACACACACACACACAGGCAGCCCGAGAGAGAGAGACAAACGCACACACACAGGCAGCACTCGCGCACACACACAGGCAGCACGAGAGAGAGCGCTGCACACACACAGGCAGCGCGCATGCGCACACACATAGGCAGCACGAGAGAGAGCACAACACACACACACACAGAGGTAGCACGGCACACAGACACACACACAGAGGCAGCACTAGAGACTGGACGCATTAAGGTAGGAAAGCAGTTAATGAATGCACTGGGCTTGATTTTGTTTTCACTTCTGTTTCCAGCGATCGGTTTGTTGCATGCATTGTTGCAATGTTATTTTTCTTGGTGGTTTATTAAATTACAGATTTTTTCAAATGTTCATTTTTTTCCCTGTGCTTAAAACTCATTTAAAAAAGTGCTTTTAGCCAGCGGTTGCTAGCGTTATAGCGCAAACTAATTGCAGTGTTAGTTTTACTCTGTTGTTCAAGGTTTTCTCAGTCTTATTCAATGTTATTACATTTAATTTACTATTATGCTGTGCATTCTAATTAACTATATTTGTGCTTAAAAAAAATATATATTTACATACAATTCATATGGTCTGGAACGGATTGATTGTATTTACATACAATCCTATGGCGAAATTCCTTCGGTTCACGACCAAATTGGTTTACGACCAGAGTTTTGGAACGAATTATGGTTGTGAACCGAGGTTCTACTGTGTGTATGTATATATATATATATATATATATATATATATATATATATATATATATATATATATATATATGAGATAGACATGCAAGTCCCTGTCCTGTACCCAAAAGAAGGTGCTGAGTCCAAAGACTTCAAGAAAACCAACTTTTCTCCAATCAAAACAGGAACTGTCAGGGTATTTATTCAAATGGGAGATACCTCATCAATACATACAGACACAGCAAACAAGCAGGGATGGGGCCAGGTCAGTGGCCAAGTTATAATGTTCCCTGCATCACCCATCGAGCGACAGACATGTTTTACAAGGTGAGGCTGTGAAATTGTAATTGCCTTGGTGGTTCTACGAACCTGCAGTTGCCTCATCAATGGACAAGCAGCTCTAGACAGACTTGTCGATTGCATTTTGATGTGCAGTACCATTGGGGAGAGTCTCAAAAGAGTTAAAAAAAATCTCACTAAAGAAACCGAATATATATATACTAGCCAATGCCCGCCGTAGCATACGGCGGTGTAAGAATAGGAATGGAAAATGGTGAGAAAGGAATTCAAAAATCAAGAAGAAAGAAATACTTCTTGAAAGACGTAGTTGTGAATAGGTGTTGGTAGTCCAAAGGAGGAATAGGAATCGAGAAAAGCGGCATGGGGGTGTATGGGAGGCCGCAGGCAGTGTGGGGAAGGGTTTGGAAGAGGACAAATAGGAATCAAGAAATGCCATGTGGGCGGGACCAGTTTTGAAGAAGAAGCATGACGAACCGAGGAGCAGGGAACGCAGTAGTACCCGAAAAAGGAATAGGAATCGAGAAAAGAGGCATGGGCATAGACATACATAGATTGACACCACATTCACTGTGTTGCCCAGTCAAAACGATGCGTCAGCGCGTCCGCCTTATTGCGAGTGGCAAAAGTACCATTTAAACTAATACAGGTAGACGTGGAAACCGGGTTTTCTGGTGAAAAAACAATAACGTTTAAAACAGTATCGTTTACATACAACAGATTTTGGTGAATTGTTTACATGTAATTATCTATATCCATTTATACACTAATAATGGCAATTATTAAATAATAATTATTATTAAATAATTCCTCACATACAAGTAACATTTCTCGAACTACCTTCTTCCATCTCCGAATTATTTCTAGACTTCGTCCTGTTCTTACGCAACACAGTACTGAAGTATTAATTAATGCCCAAGTCACCTCACGTATAGATTACTGTAATGCTATTCTATCTGTCATCCCACAAAAGCGTATCCATCGCTTACAACTTATTCAAAATTCTGCTGCCAGGATAATAACCTGCTGTTCTAAATCCACTGAACATATTACACCTACTCTTTCTCAACTTCACTGGCTCCTTGTTAACTACAAAATACAATACTAAATACCGCTCTTAACATTTAAAGCTCTCCACAACCTTACTGATCTCCTACAGACTTGCACTTCTCTTGCTCACTCAGATCCTTATCTGTAGCTCTACTTTCTGTACCACACATCAGACTCAGTGCTATGGGAGCTCAAGCGTCTCTCATAGTGCTCCTCAACTCGGGAATTCTCTTCTCTCTCATATACATCAGCTCAATTCAATAACACATTTTAAAACTGCCCTCACAACTTATCTTTTCAAACTGGCATACCAATTGTTAATTGTGCACTGTTAGTGCCAGTTATCTTTGTTTGTTCGCTAATTATTGTTTATTGATTTATCTTTCTCTTGTTTTAATTTTACTAATGTTGTTTAATTTTATTGTAAGGTGACCTTGAGTGCTAAGATTATAAAATGGGATTTTCTAATAGCCAAATATAACCAAAATAATTGTTCAGCCTTATCTATGAAATGTAATCTCCCGGAAACTGGTTTAGAGTGTACAGCAGTTTGTACAATCCCAAGCAGCACATGCTTGAGGCATCTTTATCCATTACTTCACTCCACAGCAGTGCCACTTGCAATATGGCGGCGACGTTGACGTACAATACTGCTGGTCATGCGGCGTCTAGTATTTCTATGTCCATGGGAGGCCGCAGGCAGCGTGGGGAAGGGATTGGAAGAGGACGAATAGGAATCGAGAAATGCCGTGTCGGCTGCGTGTGGGCGGGACCGGTTTTGAAGAGGAAGCGGGACAAACCAGAAGAGACATATATATAGTAAGAAATAACACAAAGAGAACATAAAGGTTTGGGGTTTATGGTCCCGTATACTGTAAAGCAAACAGTTCATGTCAGTGTTCCAAAATGCAACAGACAAAAAAAATGGTGGATAGATGGACAATTTATAAGGGGGGACCGGAAGTGAAGTTAAGCGATGCTGGGATAGTTGTGGTGATGGATGGGAATATGATATCATTATGAGGGGATCAGAGGTAAGAAAAGAACCCGGAAATGGCTGGTTTCCATAGGCGTCCGGGAGAAATTACGGCGGCAGTGCTTCGTTCTCTCTGCGGGAATAGGGAAAGAGAGGTTAGTACCTCGTCGCTGTCCCACGGCACGACTTGTCGCTGTATGCGTCAGGTCCTTAAGCTGCTCCCTATGCGCGCGTGCATGACATGACCCCCACTTCAGCGCAGACCCATCGGGTTGGGTGGCCCAAAACGAGAGGTTGTGAACCCGTGAGAGAGCATCAGTATTGGCTTGGAGGTTACCTCGGCGATAAGTGATGGTGAACTTGTATGGCTGCAAGTCCAAAAACCACCTGGTGACCCGAGGATTCGATTCCCTGTGGAAGGCCATCCACTGGAGGGTGGCATGGTCCGTCACCAGGGTGAACTCCCTGCCCAGCAGGTAGTACCGCAGGTGAGTTACTGCCCACTTGATGGCCAAGGCTTCCCATTCCACTGCTGCACACCTGGTCTCTCGGTCCAAAAGTTTCCAGCTCAGGTAAATCACAGGGTGCTTGACACCTTCGATGCTTTGGCTCAGCACGGCACCTAGACCTGTGTCTGAAGCATCGGTCTGGAGGATAAAAGGAAGAGAAAAATCAGGAGTTCTCAAAACAGGTGCCATTGTTAGGGCCGTTTTTAAGTCACTGAATGCCCGCTCCATCACATCGTTCCACACCACATGTAAAGGTTTCTTTCCCTTTTTCTCTTTTCTTTACTCCACTTTTCAGTAAATTTGGAGACAGCAATAAAGGTTTTTATTGGTCTGCTGACTGTTAATAAGATAAAAAGTAGAAGGAGAAAAACAAAAAGAACAGTTTTATCTGTGCCACCCATATCGCAGAAAACTTGGCCTACAAAATTAGACATCTGATACAAACAACATTATTTTTTTAGACATTAACTAGGGTCCTCCTGTGATTTTTCGGTGCTGTATTTTATTTTAATTAGTACTAGCAAAATACCCGTGTTTCGCAGCGGAGTAGTGTGTTAAAGAAGTAATGAAAAAGAAAAGGAAACATTTTTAAAATAACGTAACATGATTGTCAATGTAATTGTTTTGTCACTGTTATGAGTGTTGTTGTGATTATATATATACAGTATATATATCTACACATACAGTATATATATCTACATATATATACACATATATATATATACACACATATATATATATACTGTAAACGGACCGAGGAGACAGCAATAAGGGTTGGGGTTTCCGGCCCCGTATATTGTACAGAATTTTCGTACAGAAAGAAAAAAGGTCAAAAGCATAAACTAAACAGTTCATAACAGGAGACGGCGTCGCGGCCATTTTATAGGGGTGGAGCCGGAAGTGAAGGACAGCTGGGAAGGACCGCAAGGGAGGATGGGAAGGATGACGTCAGGGCAAGATGGCGGAGGAAGGGCGGAAGTACGACTGCGGTCAAACCAGGCCTATGGTGCTGGAAGGTCTCTTTTTCTATAAGGAAGCAGAGGGAGAAAGTTAGTCCCCCGCCATTCCCTGGCGGCGAATGTTTTCCCAGGTGTTCTCGAATCAGTCCGCGGCCTCCTAATCGCTCGTGCGTGACACGATCCCCCCCTTAGCCCAGGACCGTCAGGTCGGGCGGACCTAACCGAGAGGTCGTGAATACGAGAGAGCATCGGCATTGGCTTGAAGGGTGCCCCGCCGATAAGTGACAGTGAACTTATACGGCTGCAAGTCCAGAAACCACCTAGTGACTCGCGGATTCGACTCTTTGTGCAGGGACATCCACTGAAGTGCAGCGTGGTCAGTCACCAGAGCGAATTCGCACCCAGCAGGTAGTAACGGAGGTGGGTCACTTCCCACTTAATGTCCAAGGCCTCCCTCTCCACCGCCGCATACCGGGTCTCCCGATCCATCAGTTTCCGCTAAGGTACATCACAGGGTGCTCGACACCATCGACGCTTTGGCTCAGCACGGCGCCCAGGCCTGTGTCCGCGCCGGTCTGGAGAATAAACGGAGCCCAAAATCGGGCGTCCGTAACACAGGTGCCGACGTTAGGGCCTTCTTTAGGTCACTGAACGCTGTTCTGCCTTTGTCGGTCCACACCACGCGAGGGAGCCCTTTTGTCAGGTTAGTCAAGGGTGCTGCTCTTCGAGAAGCGGGAACAAACCGGCGGTAGTAACTCGCAAGCCCCAAGAAAGCCTGCACCTGTTTCTTGGTATTCGGACGGGGCCATTCTAAGATGTCTTTAACTTTGGAGCCCTGTGGCCGCACCTGTCCTTGTCCCACGAGGTAGCCTAAATATTTGGCCTCCTTTAATCCAAAAACACTTCGGGGGTTTATGCGGAGGCCGGCTTTAGCCAGTGTTCGGAGGACAGCGGCGACCTGCAATAGATGCTCCTCCCAGGTGCCGGAATAGATGACAACGTCATCCAGGTAGGCGGCACTATAGGACTGATGGGGCTTCAGCACTCTGTCTACCAGACGCTGGAAGGTCGCCGGGCCCCGTGCAGCCCAAATGGGAGGACCTTGTACTGCCAGTGCCCGCTAGGGGTGCTAAAGGCCGTTTTTCCTTTGCGGATGCCGCTAAAGGAATTTGCCAATACCCTTTGTCATGTCAAGGGTAGTCAAATATCGAGCCGCACTCCAGCCGCCAAGGAGGTCGCCAATGCGGGCATGGGGTAGGCATCGAACTTGGAGATCTGATTCAGACGCCTAAAGTCGTTACAGAACCTCCAGGAGCCGCCTGGCTTGGAGACGAGGACAATAGGGCTGGACCAGGGACTATGGCTCTCTTCAATTATGTCCATGTCCAACATACGCTTCACCTCCAGTTCGACCTCTGCGCTTTGCCTCCGGAGTCTGTAGGGCCTCTCCCGGACGATTACACCGGGTCCGTGACTATATCGTGGGCAATCAGCGAGGTCCGCCGGGTGACTCGCCACCACCTCGGGATGGCTCGGAGGGTCTGGGTAACTCCTGCCGCTGCTTGGGGGTCAGCTCTTCTCCGAGGTTAAGGGCAGTTGTGCTCGTGAAGAGGGAGAGCGACCTATGGGAGCTGGGAAGCTCCTCTCTATCTCTCCAGGGCTTTAGCAGGTTGACATGATAGATCCTCTCGCTCGGTCGACGATTGGGCTGTTTCACCAAATAGTCGACGCAGCCCTTCTCTCCTTAACCTCGTAAGGCCCTTGCCAGTGAGCGAGCAGCTTCGAGTGGGAGGTCGGGACGAGCACCATAACTCGTCCCCGGCGGAACTCCCTGAGGACGGAGTTGCGGTTGTAACACCGGCCTGCGCTGCTTGCGCACGAGTCACGTGCTCTTTTAGGAGGGGCCTGATCTTTGTGAGTCGGTCGCGCAGTTGCGCTATGTACTCCAAAATGTTAGAGGAAGGAAGGGCCTCGCCTCCCAGCCTTCTTTTAGGATGTCGAGGATTCCCGGGGTTGTCGCCATATAACAATTCAAATGGGGAGAAGCCAGTAGAGGCCTGGGGTACCTCCCGTAAGCAAAAGCACGAGGGAGGAGCTGGTCCCAGTTCCTGCCGTCCGCTGACTACCTTGCGAGCATCTGCTTAAGCGCCTGGTTAAAGCGCTCCACCAGCCCGTCAGTTTGCGGGTGATAGACAGACGCTTTCAGGTGCTTTATCTGCAGTAATTTGGCTACCTCCCTGAACGTATCCGATGTAAAGGGCATACCCTGGTCCGTGAGGACCTCCTTGGGTATGCCCACGCGTGAAAACAAATTAACCAGTTCCCGTGCGATGCTTTTAGTATTAGCGAGCGCAGGGGAACCGCCTCTGGGTACCGGGTGGCATAGTCCACCATGACTAGAATATATCTGTGGCCACGGGTTGAGGGCTCCAGGGTCCCACCAGATCGACCCCTATTCTTTCAAAGGGTACATCGACTAGGGGTATAGGGACTAGAGGAGCACGGTCCCGCCTGGGAATCTGGCGGGTCTGGCACTCGGACAGGATTGACAGAACGCCGGACCTCCTCATTAATCCCAGGCCAGTAAAACCGGAGTTTAATTCTCTCCAGCGTTTTTCGCCCCGAGGTGGGCTTAGGAGGTGAGCGTGGCCAACTCGCATATCTCCCGCCGGAAGGTACGCTGAATTAGCAACAACTTCCGCACCTCGCCTCATGGGTAGCCACCGGTACAACAGATCATTTTCGAGGACAAAGAAGGGTTTGCGCGGTGTGGAACCGTCCGCTGGTGAGCTGTTAGGCAGAACAACCGCATTCCGGGCAAAGCGCAGGGAATCATCATTCCACTGTTCCCTCTTAAAGGAGGCCGGCGTGGACCGAAACTGATGGTCCAGGCCGCCGAGAGGGTCTTGTGGCCTGGGCCTGGGAAGAGTTCCCTGGCTAGTCCCTTCCCCGGCGGAGTCTTCCGGGTCAAGGTCCGTGGCCAGGAAAGGTCCCCGAAACACCAGCGCCATAGGGCCTGCCCTTGTGCACGGCGTGGAGGCCGCTGGAGGGGTGCCTTTTCCCCTCATCACTAGATCCAACAAGGCCCCGAGCGCGAATGGCTTACCGCTGATTCTTTTAGACCAGTCTTGTCCCAAAATCACTGGGAAGGGGGTTCGGTAACACAGCGACCGCCATTTGGGTTGGTTCCCCTTCCAGGTGACATAACAGTGAGCGGAACGATATGACCTAGTCCCCCCATGCACACAAGTGACCAACAAACGCTGGTTTAACCACTGTTGCGTAAGACAAAGCGGCGGCGACAATGGTAATGTTGCTAGCGTGATTCAAACAAAGCTACCACGGCGTGCCCATTTAGCAACACCACTCCCGTGTTCGGACTCGCCAAGGGATGCGGGGGGACAATACCTCTCCGACGATGTCCAGGTACAGTCCATAGGCTCCGGGCGATGTTGTGGGGCAGGTTGGTAGTAGGTGGCGGTCTCCCACACTTGAAACAGCGGCGGTCCCGCTTCTCTCTGGCTCTTGCTGGCGCTTCTGCAGCGCTCGAGAGGGCTCGGGGTGGCCGCCCGTCCCTGCCGGTTCCCGCGAGCAGGCTTTTCTGACCCCCCAAGTCGGAGGACCGCCACCTGACGCTCCAGGACGCCTAGGAGGCCCGACATGTTTTGTAGGCGTGTCCCCGACCTGCTGGGCGAGGGACTGGGCATGGCATTGACCAGGCCTTCACAGGCCACCTGCTCGACCACTTTCCGCCCTGGGGTCCCTCTGGCGTAGCCAGCGCCCATCTTGCCCCAGAACTCAACGCCTGGGCGCGAGCAGGCTTTTCGGGTCAAAGACCCAGTTCCGCCATTCGCGCCTGCTGGCCCGGCTAATGCCGTAGCGGGCCAGTATTTCGGGCTTGAGGAGGTCGTAATTAGCGGCCTCCTCCTCAGGGAGGTCATAATAGGCCCGCAGCGCGGGTCCCTTCAGATATGGCGCCAGGATGGACGCCCACTGACCGCTGCCACTCTGCTCCGGTGGCCGTCCTCTCAAACATGCCCAGGTAGCGTCGACGTCCTCCGGGCCCATCGGGACTAAAGGATGAGGCGGCTGCCTGGGCGGGTCTGGTCTCGCCCGTTGGGCTTCTACTAACCTGGCCTCGTGGCCTCCAGCTCCCGGGTGGTGGCGGCTTGCGCCAGCTGCAGCGCCTGGAGCTGGTCATTCATGGCTTGTAGCACAGTGTTGAGGTCCTGTCCCTCCGTCATCTCGGGATCTCTGATCCTGCCGCCTCGCCAGTTGTAAAGGACCGAGGAGACAGCAATAAGGGTTGGGGTTTCCGGCCCCGTATATTGTACAGAATTTCTTATACATAAAGAAAAAGGTCAAAAGTATAAACTAAACAGTTCATAGCGCGACGCCGCTCCTGGCGCCGCGCCATTATAGGGGTGGAGCCGAAGTGAAGGACAGCTGGGAAGGACCGCAAGGGAGGATGGGAAGGATGACGCCAGGGCAAGATGGCGGAGGAAGGGCGGAAGTACGCACTGCGGTCAAACCAGGCCTATGGTGCTGGAAGGTCTCTTTTCTATAAGGAAGCAGAGGGAGAAAGTTAGTACCCGCCATTCCCTGGCGGCAATGTTTTCCCAGGTGTTCTCGAATCAGTCCGCGGCCTCCTAATCGCTCGTGCGTGACAATACATATATACTGTATATACACACACACACATATATATATATATATATATATATATATATATATATATATATATATATATACACACACACAGAAAATAAATAATTAAATGGGCAGGCTATTTCGTATCAGTGCAATACGCTGCTTGTTAAAACGGATGACTCCTGCTCTTACGTGCACTTAGTGCTGCGTGGGTATTATGAACTATCATATCTGTTCAAGTCCTATTTAAATTTTAAATATAAGTAATTTTTATTTAGTCGACAGAAATATGTTTGGTAGGAATGTAAGTTAAATTTAGTCATCATTGCATACATTTTTATTCACCATAGAAATTTAAAGACTAAATTCAACTTACATTCCTACTAAAGATATTTCTTTTGACTAAATAGAACCTACTTATATCCAAATAGAACTTGAAAAGATATATTTTTTCGAATGTGATCGCGCAATTTAGATCGACTTGACGCACACCACATCGAGCCTGCGAGCTATTGAGCTGTCACCTGCCTGCCTCAATAAGTGACCCTCGCTTCGCTCTTACTTTTTTACTGTTCATTTAATCATGGCTAGTCACAAAAAAATTTGAAAATGGAGGGAGGATTTCACTGAGTAAGGCTTTACCAAAACAATTATTGATGGCAAATAAAGTATCCATTATTCATAAAGCTTCAATTGGTGATCTGTTTTTCTGCGTTATCCTCATATTTTTTCATACTTCTTCTCAAACCAAGGGGGTGCGAGGGTAAAATGAATCTGGAAGCGCTGATATATATATATATATATATTTAATATATTGAAATAGTTTTACTGTCAAATAATGCAAACAGTAAAGCGGCACGTGTTTCGCCCTAATTCTGGGCTCTTCAGGCATACACACTCACTGCACCCCCTCTCGGGAATCGAACCTCGAACGTCAGCACTAGTGGTGAAGCCTCTCGTGTTGCGCCACAGTGTGTGGTTTGTTTATTTGAGAGTATGTAGATCGGGATATATATATATATATATATATATATATATATATATATATATATATATATATATATATATATATATATATATAATAATAATAATAGATTTTATTTGTAACGCACTTTTCATTGATAAGATCTCAAAGTGCTACAACAAAAGCAATAACCACAAAATTTTAAAGTTTAAAAGACTAGATTAAATCAACAATCACAGCAATTATATGCTTTCCTAAATAAAAAAGTCTTCAAATTTGCTTTAAAAATGTCCAGGTTTTGTGTATTTCTCAGTTCAACAGGGAGCTGATTCCAGAGCTGCAGCAGAGCAAAAGCTCGACCCCCCATAGTACGGAGCTTAGTAAGGGGAGTATGAAGCTGCATGCTGCCAGATGATCTGAGGATCCGATTGGAAGTTTTTAAGTGAATCAAATCCTGAAGGTAAGAAGGTGCCTGGCCGTAGATACATCTGTGGGTCAGTAGAAGAATTTTGTACTCAATCCGGAAGGAAACAGGGAGCCAATGAAGTGATTTGAGGATGGGAGTAATATGTTCAAATTTCCTTACTCTTAGTAGGATTCTTGCAGCACTATTTTGGATATATTGAAGCTTTTGTATGTCCTTGGTATGAATTCCCGCAAAAAGTCCATTGCAGTAGTCCAGCCTTGAGGAGATAAAGGCATGGACAAGTTTCTCTGCATCTGGGATGGTTAATATATATATTGTCAGGGATGCCAGGGGCAACGACCCGGCCAGGACGCCGTGAGGGACCGGATGTGGGTCTGCACCCACCCTGGATCACGTGGGGGCTGCCTTCTTGGTTGCTTTGGGGGCCACGGGTTAAGGGCATGGAAGCCCCACCCTGCAGGGGCCTGTGGTCACCACCAGGAGGCGCCCCAATGCCTTGGGGACCTGTTCCTTCAGCACTTCCGCCACATCAGGAAGTGCCGGGGGAAAGATTAGGAAGGACACCCGGACAGCTGCCGGGAGAACAGCCAGCACTTCCGCCACTCTGGGGCGTGGCCAACGAGGGAATGCCGGGAGCCACATGGAACTCATCCGGGAGACTATAAAAGGGGCCGTCTCCCTTCATTCAGAGCTGGAGTCGGGTGGAATAAGGACGAGGCAAGAGAGGAGAGTGGAGGCGGCCCGAGAAGAAGGCATTGCGTGGCCAGGACTGTGTTTGGGCTTTGTGCACTAACTGAACTGGGTCTGAGTGACCATTAACTATTGTAAATAATTGTGTAAATAAACGTGTGGTGGTATTTAACAACATGTCCGCCTGTCTGTGTCCGGGTCGGCTCCACAGTATATATACACACAGATAACTCCTGTAGCCACAATAAAATGCCTTTATTGAATAGACAAACCGGGGTGAACAAGTTCCTTTCTACTGCAGCCACAGCCGTGACACACATAAAAAACACCAATAATAACTCCTAAACTTGCAATATTATTTAGGAAAATCGCAACATTTTACTCACCAAAAATTCAGATTATTTTTAAACAAAATCCATCCTCCTCTCTTTCCTCAAAAACAGTTCAATTACCATTATTTCATTTCCATCAAAACGTCCCTTTCTATCGCATTCGAAGCTAATGCTGAAAGGGGAACCCACCCTATGGTATTTCTGGCATAAGTTTGAATTCTCTTTAGGGCTGAAAATGTCAGCTCGACAGAAGCAGTGTACACGGGAATGCTAACCACCAAATATACCAATGTGAACAGCTGCCCCATGCTCTTATTCAGATTTTTCTGATGAAGGAAGTCAAGGAGATCAGTGGGAGATTTTCCTACAAAATCATCCATGGCATACATTACAGTCAGTTCTGTTTTTAGCCGAGACAGATCAAAAAGCGCTCCGTGGCTCTTGTGTTAAACTTGAGAAGGCTGCATGCGTGAAAAAACATCAGGTTTTTGTGGTCTTGAAATCGGATCTGTGTCTGGCAAATAATATTGTCCAGAATCCTGCCATGGAGTTGGCCTTAGTGCATGCGATGATATTTCATTTGGAGAGTTTGCGGTGCGTTCAGTGGCCTCGTGGAGTTCCTCATATCTGCTTCTATCCAATCAATGGGTCTGAATACGGTGACGTTGCCGTACGCCTGCTAGAGGGCCCTACTGAACCCAACTCAAAATCTGATTGGTTGAAGCAACAGGTTAATCGACATTTATTCTGTGTTAGAGTGCCTGCACAACGGATTGTGAAAGCTACTCTGCCTGGCAACAAATGATGGCCGAAATGTGATTGTTTAAATGCTTTAATACAAAACTCTGCCTCCCACGGCTATTGAGCTGCAGTCTATTACAGTATATGGACGAAAATACGTTCCAGTTATGACCATTACGCGTAGAATTTCGAAATGAAACCTGCCCAACTTTTGTAAGTAAGCTGTTAGGAATGAGCCTGCCAAATTTCAGCCTTCTACCTACATGGGAAGTTGGAGAATTAGTGATGAGTGAGTCAGTGAGTGAGTGAGTCAGTGAGGGCTTTGCCTTTTATTAGTATAGACTGCAAAATACCCGCACTTCGCAGCGGCGAAATACTGCCTTAAAATTTTTATTAAGAAGAAAATTAAACCTTTTTAAACTGAGGGAAAAAATACCAATAATTATTTGTTAAGGATCTCTTTGTATACCACATTGTCAGATCGGCCCTCTGGTTGTAATATGACCAAGCTGTGCGCTGAGCTTACTCTTGAGCATGCAACGTACAGTTGGCCATGTGAACAGTAATCTTGTTTCAGATCTCACAGCTTGGATTGCTGCTGCCATAATCGGTTTGAGTTTCATGGTTTGCTTCAATTACGACAGTATTTGCAGGACTTGTGTTGAAGTGACATTCTGCAACTGTCAAGCGTTGTAAGCATACAACCGGTTTCATCGATAACTTCACATCCAGCTTTTGAGAGTTTAAACATTCATAAACATCAAAGTGTCCACTACTGAAATCGTCACCTGTGAATCTAAGATGTTTAAGAGGCTTTGGTGGTTGTCGAAAGGTGTAAAATATTTGGCCATCTCAGTACACTTGAAAGCGACAACCGAACAATTCAGCGGCAGCCATCAACTCACATGCAGAACCATAGGTGAAGGGCTTAAGCATTTCACTTTTATAGTGCTCCTGTGTAGTATAATTATCTCCTGTACCATCATCAGTCCACACCTTGAACCTGTCCCAGTCACTCAATACATAAGACACAATGTTCCTCCAGATATCAAGAGTGAGCCCGATATGGCCTTGCAATATGTAACAAAGAGAATGGAAAAGGAAGGTGCAATCCCTGGGCATGGAAACCACTCGGTAAGTGACAGTTCTTTGATCGATGGTGATCACCTTGATAGACATGTTAATGGGGGTATGGTTGGAACGATAAAGGAAATGGGTACCTGAACAATGTAAACTAAGTCTAAAATACCTATACAATAACTATAATCGTAATAAACGAACAATAAAACAGCGGAGAAGCCGTGGATTAAATAAAAAGGCTGCAGTTATCAGCAGGAAGACGTGAATCCCATGGCGAAGCAAGGAAGGGAATGTAGAGACCGGAGTGACGGACGGCCTTATATAGAAAGGCAGCCAACAACGTAGGAGGCTTTGGGATGGGGGACCCAACGCCGCCTGACATGGTGACCGAGCTGCAGGCTATGGACGTATATATACGTAAGTAGGATTCAGTTAGCATTGGGAACCCACGTACCAAATTTCTTCAAGATGGGTCCATAAGTAACAAAGACCGTTGGAAAGTTCAATATGGCGGCCGACAGTGGCGTCATACCACCGAAATAAGTACATACACCTGCTTAACTTTTGTAAGTAAGCTGTATGGAATAAGTAACAGCCAAACTCATTCTGTAAGGAACTAAAGAAGTAAATTTGAAAACAAGCCTGGATATAAATGTACAGACATGCACCAAAATCATATGCTGAAAAAGGAAACAGCCTACTGACAAAATAGGAAATAACAATGAGTATGTCCAGGAAGGAAATGGCAAAGAAATTTGATTCTGCAGCTTTTGTAGCTAACCATCATTTTGAATTTACTGGAAAGTGTGAAGTATCTACTGTATGTCCAAAACTCTATATGCAATTAGTAATTAAAAAGAAAAGCAACTTGCTGGTCTTGGGTTATGTCGATCTCAGCTTACATCAATCCATACATATGAAGGAGCACACAATACCAAATCTTTTACCCTTTCAACTGAATTTCAATTATTTTGTAACTAGTGATTTCCCTTTTATATTCTATGAACAAACTAGTTTTGAAGCAGATGAACACATAGCATCCATCACTAACGTCGAGGCGTAGTGCAGTGTAGTACAGTATGGATTTTGTCACCATGTTCAGTCATTGCATTCTTTTGTTCACAAGTCTCACAATTGCCAGTCAGTGGATTTTTTTTTCTTTTTTGTGCCATTAAGTATCTGTTTTTTTATATAAAGTAAGAAATATTGCTTTAGCTGGTGGAATTGGATTTTTATGGAGGGTGGTGATGTATGATTATAATGCTGATCATACACACAGTATTTTTATTTCACAATAAATATGCTTAAAATTGAATAGAAAACAGACCAGAGCAAACAAGATTTGATCTACTTTGACTTGTATGTGCACAGGCTCAGAAAACACAAACATTCAGTGAAATGGGAGATAAAAAAGCACTCAATGATTCTTGTCTAGCTTAGGCTACAACTGCATACAGTTAACAAAGCTAATAAAATAATGCTGTAAATGTGCTATAGCCTTAATATTTAACTATCAGAACACTTCACCAGTAATAAAGTAAAACTACTCCAAGGCTGACGTGTGTTATTCCAAGGTTAAAAGACAGACATATGCAAAGATGTGTTAAACTATGGACAACACAATTAGATGAGTGAAATTAGTCAAGACCGGGAATTGAACCTCTGTGAACTGCAATGCACAGTTTTCCAGAAAAAACTGCCTGTCATGTCATATGTACCTCTGTGTTTTGTTTTGTTTTTTTAAGAATTTGTGTTGTGTTGCTAACGTGTCTAGATGGTGGGGACTGGTTATGCCTGGTCAACCACTGAAGATACATCTTGCATGAAGAAGGGGCCTGAGTTGCCTCGAAAGCTTGCATATTGTAATCTCTTTAGTTAGCCAATAATTGGTGTAATTTCCCTTGACTTCTCACTACAGTGACTTTCTGTAAAATAAGTAATAAAGGAATCTGCATTTTTTACAATTTTTCCATTAGTGGATTGTTTCAGTGTAAGTTCCTAACTTACATTTAAAATCTAGTTATGAACATTTGCAGGAGCGGAATTGATTCATAATGCGAGATCTGCCTATAAATAAAAAACCTACCTTGTAGTCCCATGAATTGAAAGAATCCAAATAAAACTGGATAATGGATTTTGTATTGTAACCTTTTAAAAATAGCATGATGGTAGATACGTGTGAGTACACACTGCAAAGGACTAAGTTCTGTCCATGGTTGGTTTCAGCCCTCCCACCATTTTAGGCTCTGGTCTCCCAGGTCCTATTTTGAATTAAATTAATTTAGTAATGGCAATCCTGAATGGCCCCTTAAGAACACGTTATTTTGGCACTTATTATTATAGGCTATTACATTCTTGGGCTTTTGAAAGCTTTACAGGGGTTGACACAAGGAACTATGTTGAGGTACCACTGAATTTAATGTTTATCATCTTCATCTATGGCCAGGATGACAGGCTTGAACTTGAATAGTTCCTCGGAGCCCACTTCCATCCTTCAGTTAACACTGCCCCTTTCAGTCTCCAGGGCATACGAAGAAACAGTAAGATTCATCAAAATGAATCAATGAGGGATGCAGATGCACCAGTGTGAGCTCTTCATTTTCAGATTTTTTATTTTGTCTCAGTTGTATTTTCCCTACACTATTAAACAGGTGGACCCTCAATATTTTTTTTTTACATTTTTTTCCTCTCTTTAGGACCTGTATCTGCACATGTTCCCGACTTTAACTCTGCTGCTACACAAAATTTCATTTTTCAATGCATTCTTTTGCAAGGTTTCTATAATGTCTCAACTTTAGTATAAAACCCAACCAACCTATTAACAGTTTCAGATTTAAGCAACATTCATAAAATAAATTTTACTAATTTATTTCATCCCCCACCTACAGAGGCTTATGCCACCTGTTTCTATTGGCACAAATTTATTCATTACACAATCAGCTCAACAGCTTGTCAAAATGGGTCCCAAATTAGTGCCAATTTTACACTATTTTCATTTAATTAATCTAGAATTCTTCAGTCTGGTCTAAAGACTCATAGGCATATCAGATATGACTAGGGTGAATTAGTATTCTCCTATATGAATTTAATGGACACATGAATGACTTTTTTTTAACTGAAACTTTCAACTAATGTAACATATGCCCTATCCAGGCATATTTAATTGAAATTATTTTTTTTGGAATTCTCGGTCAGATCTGTACATTTGGCACTTTGCTAATGCTCACCATTACACTGATTGATTTTTACCTCTCAACCATACTTTTACTGCCAGGCTTTTCCATAGCTTCAGTGTCGCCTCTAAATAGTAACCTTCTATTTATGGCTAATCCAGATTTATCTGAAGTAAATGTGTTTCAGTTGACCTGTTACTGGGAAAAAATGTATGGTTTTGACCTTACAAGCAATATGCTAGCATGAGTAAAATTTAATTTAAAAAATGATCACAATGTCAGGGCTGAACATTGAACTCACCCATTTTCAGAATTCATTTAAGTTATCAGGAATGGTCCTCTTGCTTTGTGGTTATTTGTTAAGTTATATGGTAAAACTCAATAAAATGATCACATAATTACCATCTTATGTAAATACAGACTGTTTCAGTAATATGAAGTAATTTAGTGGCCCTAAGGAAAGAAGTCATCAAAGTCAATCTCCTATCCTGGCACATCTAGTAACGTTTCTAGAAATTGTACATTTTACCTTGTATGTACTGTATATTTCTTACTCTCTCTGCTATCTTTTAGAGCTCAACCTCTATATTTCTTACATCTACAGACTTAGTCCTTGCCTCCATTTGTAACTCAAGTTAATTCGTGTCATCTTCCACTTTAGTGTCATAATTAGCATTTGCTCTATGAATATTTTTGCATGTTTTGGGGGTTTATAGTATACTTTTAATTTTCAAAGTCTGTTTCATGATTGGTTCAATAATTATGCAACGTCATCTAGAGTTTGGTCATGTAACCATGTTTGTTGTACTTCTGATGTGACAAGCTGTGACATTTATAAATTGGTGACAATCACAAATCCCTTTTTCCCCCTCAGTAAATACTACATCTGTGCAATCTTTAGAGGTAGCTAGTTTCCTATTTAAGTAGGCCCTGGTAGGATTTATATTTTGGATACAAGTTGCTTCTGGCTTTGAGCTTTTTGCTTTGGTTTTGTCCATTGGAATTAGTCACTTGGTTCTGATTGATTACCTGGTTTTGGCCCTTAGCTACTCGTCTTTTGGCTTCCTTTGCTTTTACTGGACAATTTGCTCAAAATAATCTGTAGGCCTCTATTACCCTTAGCAGCTTTCTACATTAATCACCCAGAGTTGGACAGCACAACACCCAGCTTAGATGGAAGCTCCTAAGGCCTAAAACTTCACGCGACACATGCTTTATGCTGTACTATTTATTCTTGCATTTGTACCTTATGTAAATGTGGAAGATTCCACCAGGTGGCGGTACAGAGATATCATCACGGTGAGAAAACTTTCAGCTTCGCTGTGTTGTGAATTGCCTGAAACATCCATTAAATTCTGAGGACACCTTGCCTCATTATCTCTGAAAAGAATGTTTAATGATTACATCCATCAATCCCAGGATGCGCCCATTCCAGGAAGCATCGGGTGTGAGACAGAAACAAAATCCCTGGGTGGGGGCATCAGCCCATCATAAGGTGAACACAAGTATACACATACACTAGCATCATTTCAGCGTTGCCAAATCCCCAAACCTTTATGTCTTTGGAAGGAAACTGGAGCACACTGTGGAAACCCACCAGGAAAACATGCAAACTCTAGGCAGGGAACACCAGCAACACAACTCCCTGCAAGGCAGCAGCACTACCACTCTGCCACCGTGTCACACCCCACATGTGTAATTATTAACAATATTCATTATTTAAATGAAGTTAACGATTTATTTGTAAAATGTAACATACATACTTTACTGCATTTCATCATGAAAGTGATATCTATACTAATAAAAGGCAAAGCCCTCACTGACTCACTCACTCACTCACTCATCACTAATTCTCCAACTTCCCGTGTAGGTAGAAGGCTGAAATTTGGCAGGCTTATTCCTTACAGCTTACTTACAAAAGTTGGGCAGGTTTCATTTCGAAATTCTACACGTAATGGTCATAACTGGAATGTATTTTCGCCCATATACTGTACTGTAATAGACTGCAGCTCGCTAGTCGTGGGAGGCGGAGTTTCGTATTAAAGCATTTAGCCAATCACATTTCAGCCGTCATTTGTTGCCAGGCAGAGAGAATAAACTGCAGCTCGATAGCCGTGGGAGGCAGAGTTTTGTATTAAAGCATTTAACCAATCACATTTCAGCCATCATTTGTTGCCAGGCAGAGAGGCTTTCACAATCCGTTGTGTAGGCACTCTAACACAGAATAAATGTCGATTAACCTGTTGCTTCAACCAATCATATTTTGAGATGGTGTAAGTCGGGCCCTCTAGCAGGCGTGTGGCAACGTCACCGTATTCAGACCCATTGATTGGATATAAGCCGATATGAGGAACTCTATGAGGCCACTGAACGCACCTCAAACGCTCCGAGCGAATGATCGTCGCTTGCACTACGCCCAACACCATGGCAGGATTCTGGACAATATTATTTGCCAGACACAGACCAGATTTCAAGACCATGAAAACCTGATGTTTGTCACACTCCTCGAGCCCCAGAAGTTTTGGGAATACAAGAAAAATTTCACGCATGCAGCCTATATATTGCAGTTTAACACAAGAGCCACGGAGCGCTTTTTGATCTGTCTCGGCTAAAAACAGAACTGACTGTAATGTATGCCATGGATGATTTTTTAGGAGAATCTCCCAGTGATCTCCTTGACTTCCTTCATCAGAAAAATCTGAAGAAGAGCATGGGGCAGCTGTTCACATTGGTATATTTGGCGGTGAGCATTCCCGTGTACACTGCTTCTTTCAAGCGGACATTTTCAGCCCTAAAGCGAATTCAAACTTATGCCAGAAATACCATAGGGCGGGTTCGCCTTTCAGCATTAGCTTCGAATGTGATAGAAAGGGAAGTTTTGATGGAACTGAAGCGCACGGATAATCCATACGACAGAGTAATTAAACAGTTTTTGAGGAAAGAGAGGATGATGGATTTTGTTTACAAATAATCCAAATTTTTGGTGAGTAAAATGTTGCGATTTTCCTAAATAATATTGCAAGTTTATGAGTTATTATTGATGTTTTTTATGTGATGTCGCGGCTGTGGCTGCAGTAGAAAGGAACTTGTTCACCCCGGTTTGTCTATTCAATAAAGGCATTTATTGTGGCTACAGGAGTTATATATATATATATAATCTCCCGATCTACATACTGTCAAATAAACGAACCGCACGCCGTGGCACAACACGAGAGGCTTCGCCTCTAGCGCTGACGTCCGATGTTCGATTCCCGACAGGGGGTGCAATGAGTGTGTACGCCTGATGAGCCCAGAATTAGGCCGAAACACGTGCCGCATATTGTTTGCATTATTTGACAGTAAAACTATTTCAATATATTCAATATATATAAATCAGTGCTTCCCGATTAATTTTACCCTCGCACCCCCTTAGTTTGAGAAGAAGTATGAAAAAATATGAATTTAACGCAGAAATACAGATCACCAATTGAAGCTTTATGAATAATGGATACTTTATTTGCTATCAATAATTGTTTTGGTAAAGCCTTACTCAGTATAATCCTCCTTCCATTTTCTAATTTTGTTCACATCTACCCATGATTAAATGAACGCTAAAAAAGTAAGAGCGAAGCGAGGGTCACTTATTGAGGCAGGCAGGCGACAGCTCAATAGTTCGCAGGCTTGATGTGATGTGCGTCAAGTCGATCTAAATTGCGCGATCACATTCGAAAAAATATGTCTTTTCAAGTTCTATTTGGATATAAGTAGGTTCTATTTAGTCGAAAGAAATATCTTTGGTAGGAGTGTAAGTTGAATTTAGTCTTTAAATTTCTATGGTGAAGAAAAATTTATGCAATGATGACTAAATTTAACTTACATTCCTACCAAACATATTTCTGTAAACTAAATAAAAATTGCTTATATTTAAAATTTAAATAGAAATTGAACAGATACGATAGTTCATAATACCCACGCAGCACTAACTGTACATAAGAGCAGGAGTTATCCGTTTTAACAAGCAGCGTATTGCACTGATACAAAATAGCCTGCCCATTTAATTATTTAGAAATGGATATATAAATTAAAATTTTGTACAAATAATGTTTTTCATTTTTCTTCCTCGATGGATTCTGGCACCCCCAGCAACAGCTGCTCGCACCCCAAAGGGTATATATTGTGACAGGCGCCTGGCATCCATGCCCAGCCGGGACGCCCCTGCACACTGTATTTAGGTGGAGCAGCGCTGAACAGTGCAATACCTCCCCATGGACGCTAGATGGCTGCCCCCCTGGGCTGGTGTAGTGCCTCGGTTTCCCACAGGGCTCCCTGGGAATTGGAGTTGGGGGCAGCCCTGTTGGGTCCCGCAGGTACCGCCAGGGGGTGCTGTGTTTGGGACTCCTGAGCCCGTGTGGGCAACAGCTTCATCACACCTGGAAGTGCCGCCAAATCTTGTTGATCAAACACCTGGAGCACTTCCAGGTGACCTATAAAAGGGAGCCAGTAACCACCACTCATCGGCCAGAGTCGGGTGGAGGAGGAGTGGTGGTGCCAGAGAAGAGTGTTTGTGTTTATGTTGTACTGGTGTTTGGTACTGTGTTGTGGCTGGGGGGAGTACGGGGAAGACATGCCCTCCAGCTGAAGAAGGATAAAAATCCTTTTATTTTACACGTGCCTCCCGTGTAGATATTAAACAGAGACTCTGACATCATGCTCACTTTATGATGCTGCGCCCCCCCGAGTTTTTGCTGGTACTGCATTTCACACACATGTCGTATTAATTTCTGAGGTCATGCTCAGAGGACACGTTAAATGAACTCTGGGAATGTGTGGCAGCCATGATGCATGCGCATACGCGTTCTGAGTGTGAAGTATAAACTGGCCCTTATATGAACATCAGTGTACTGCTGCAAGCAGTAGCTCAGACACTTGTCTCTTTCGTGTTTATTTTTGTCATATAAATTTGATGGGGGGTCTAAAAACCCTGTTCAGATACAAACATCCCTATCAGACCCTATCATTTGCTTAGAAGATAAAAGCTAAATGTAAAGGCATTTTAATATTCTAAAAGTGTCCTTAAAAGTTTATTTTGTTAAAACGTCTCTACATGGATAGATGTGTGTAATTACCAAACATGAACTATCTCCTGGGGAGCAACAGCATTGTTGCCTTACTTATTTGTACCTATCACCAAAGAAGAGATCTCAGTACAGTACGCTGAATATGAAAGCCTGGACATTCATACCAAAAACTACAATGTACTGTACACACAAAGGCAAGTGGAAAGTGGGTAGACTAACAAAGACATGTTGTGTGACATTCTGAGAAGATCTGCAATCTGCCAATGTCAAAGTGGAAGGCACGAAGAGCATGCATTAATTGCTCAATGCACCAATTGGCATTAGAGGTCCCAAGCCTAAGTAAGTTCAAAAATAAACATTGTCAACATGAAACTCGATTACTTTTTTATGAAGTGCTAAAGAACAAAGTTTATTGTATCTTTTAAAGTTATAATGGATGTCTTCACGTGATGCGTATTGTCACCACACGTGAATAGCAATGAATAGCATAAGAATGGTGCTGCCCCTTGGAAATGCAAAAAATACACCAAAATACCAATAAACCTCTATAACAATTTAAATAAATATATAGATCATTCAAAAAAACAAATGACAAGATTAAACAACATGCACTTTTAATGTCACTCATAGACACAGCCACACTCAATATTAGTCAGTTAAACTAATACTCGCCACTTTTAGATGTAGACGGCTAAGCCAAGTAACTGAAGGTGACTAATGATGACCTGGCGTGAGGTTCTGTGCCAAACCTCTGGATATGTGAAGCCACTGTGTCTCCCTTACAGTGGTGTTGTTCCTGATATGAATAATCAAAACTTTTATTTTTTACATTGCAAAATGTTTTCGTGCTTTTTAACAATAAACAAAATGTCCTTATGGGATGGGCAGTTTCACCAGTATAAAGCTTCCTTTTTTCTATGAAATGAAGCATAATATGATTTTCAATGCAAATCTATTGCAAAAATATGGTTCCTCTTATGTAAAAACTGGTTAAAAAAAAGAAAAACACAGTTCAGTTTTCCTGTTCAACTGAGTGAAAAGAAAACCTTTTTCTTTCTTGAACATGTTGTAAAGATGCCACATCAGAAGTCTCACAGGGAGAGAACATTCTTTCATGTTTCTCCGATTTAATTCTCTCTGTTCAGCTTGTCATTTTTACTTTAAGAGAAAGCCAAGTGTGCTCTGAAATTACTGCTCATTAACACAAATCTAAGCCATTTTTAAACCTTAAGGGAGAAAGTGTTATTAAAATAAAGACAAGGTCACTTTGCATTACAAAAGTACAACCCAAGCATCTTCCTTTAGCCATCATTTTTTTTTCATTCCTGCTGTAAAAATCTGAACAGTGCACCTTGAACCCTGAAGACATACAAACTTACAGTTTATATTAGAGTACTTATCTAATATTTTCAGAACAGCAATAACTGAGTGTTAGTTAAAGGAATGGATGACTAAGGAGATAAGAATTCATTTAAAGCCTTCATTTTTATTTTTTTTTAACTTTTTAGATCTTTTCAGGTCTTTCAGGGTAGTGATGTGAGGCAGTGAATAGTGCTGCTGCCTCACAGATCCTCCATCCTCACTTTGAATCCTAAGCCTGGTTATCATCTTAATGGAACCTGCATGCTCCCTGAAAGGTGCAAATAGTATTGAGCCCATCTATTGTTTTAAAAGAAATTATGGGAACAGGTGGAGGTTGATAATTTATATATTTTACACAAATGTTACAAAGTGTTTTCATGGAGAAATGTCTTTGCATGTAATAAGTTAATAAGTAATAGTAATTTGGTGACATCCATAATTGAAATTGGACAGTATTTTGAAAATATTTGTTTGGCAATAATTGATTTAATGTTCTGAGCCGAATGTAAGGTTCATTATATATTGTATTGTATTGTTTTTTTTCTGCAAATTCCGCCAATCAAACATTAATTCAAGTATTTGAGGGTGCTGATGGAAATTTAGCACTTCTTCACACCAAAGGTGCTGGGAATCTGGAACAAATTAACAAGTCCTGTAATGGAAGTGGAAATGTCGACAACTTATAAATAGTATCTGGATGAGATATTGGGACAACATAATGATTGATTAACCAAACATGCTTCATGAAATTGTTTGTGAGACTTCAACTGTATGTGGCTGCTAAACTGAACAAGCTCATTAACTACATTTACAGTTATTTTAAGAAACTTACAAAGGAGGTCAACATAACTGAGTAAACATCAGTCTCGGGGACTTTTTAGAAGCAAGTGTTATATGACAAGGTTACAGTCTTCACAAGTGAAGAGTTCTAACCCAAAAAGAACAAAAAACTAGTTAATCTTTCCTTAGTTACAAGACCCTATCAAAGCCATTATCAGCTAGAAAGTTATTCACAGAATATGTTTTATGAAATGCTTTTTAAACACACTGATGGCATCAGCATTTCAGATGGAGGTGGGCAGCCCATTCCACCAGCTCAGAGGTACACATGAAAATATCTACATTAAGATGAGATGCCTTACATAGAGGTCACTGTTGCCTCTTTAAACCCAACAGACAGACACACTGAACACAGGGTAAAATCACCACTATTCACAGATAATCCAACAATAAAATGCACAATAATTAACACAAATCTCTCCTCCACTCCTCCCAGCAAGCTCTATCCACTACCTCTCAACTCTGGCTCATTTGCTGAGTCTGCACCAGTCCTTTATATAGTCCTTGACCCAGAAGTGCTTCTGTCCATGTGACTCAACAGCACTTCCAGGTCAGATGGAGAATTGTATTTTTCTTCAGCCCAAAAGTACTTCTGTGGTTCCATCCCTGTGACTTGGGAGTACTTCCGGGCTATACGGAAAGTAAAGACTCTAGGGTCTCCCTGTAGCATCTTCTGGTGGCACCCACGGTATCCAGCAGGGCTGTGAAGCCGAACTCCAAATCCCCTGCGGGAATCTGGGGTACTGCTGTGCTGCAGGGATATCTCCACCTGGCGTCCTGGGGGAGGCAGTGTCCCTCAGTAGCTGATTTCCCCCATCTTTCACCTCTTTGGGCATCCCAGCCGGGTTGAGCAGCTGGCCATTGGCCACAAATAAATCTGCAAGACTGTGAGGCAGTTGCAGTGTGGTTAGTGAAAGATAGCTGGTCATTGGTCAGCACTCCAAGGCTGCATACTGATGTGTCTGAGTTATCAATAAGGAGCCAAGATGAACAGAGATAATATGTTAAATAGATGAGCAAGCTGGGAATTCAAAGAGGTTCATATTTGCCAGGTTGAGATGGAGGTGGTGCTCTTTCATCCTGGTTAAGATCAATGAGGCATGCCAAGATTGTAGCTGATACTGTCTGGTCATCTAGAGGGAACAACAGGTGCAGCAATGTGTCATTGGCATAGTAGTGATATGAGAAACCATGGGACTGAATGGTTGGTCCTAATGAAGTTCTATTTGGAAAGAAGAGGAGAGGACCCAGCACCAGTCCTCGGGGCACCATGGTGCTTGCCTGCTAAACTCTTGACATGCCATCTCACCAGGACACACAGTAGGATCTGCCCAAGAAGTAGGATTCAAGCTATCCAAGAGCAGTGATGTCAATGTCGGAGAGAGTGGCAAAGAGGATCTGGTGGTTAACTGTATTAAAGTTGGAGGAAAGATCTAAAAGAATGTACAGTAGATTGATGGCAAGATGGTTGCCCTAGCCAGCTGTAATGTGTTGTCCACAGTCAGTAGAGCTGCCTAACTATCTTCTTTAACTAATCATGTACAGGTTAGGAGTCCTTAGGGATCATTGAAAAGTAGCTAAATGAAGTTGAACATCAGTGCAGATGGAAAATAGAAATGCTCAGTAAAAACAGCTGTAAGTGTAACAGTACCCACACATCATAACTGCCACACACAGCCATCCAACTTAGTGTAAGAAACATCGGTGGGAGTCCTCAAAAAGAATGTTAGTGTGTAAATTAGCATTCAGGACCAAGGAGAGCTCTTGAGGCCATGTTATTCTCTGGAAAAGTAAAGACAATATGTTGTAATGGAAATCTTGATTTTAGTACCAGTTTCTTTGTTCCAGTGGTCGTCTTAGATATTGAATTAATTTTAACTTAGAAAATACAAATACTTATCTTTAAATTGGAAAGTCACAAACTTTGCATTTCCTGCTAGGGTTTAACCTGATCCTTTATTCTTAGATACCCCTGTTCACTAGGTTAATTAGTTTTAGTGTTTTGTTTCTGTTATTATGATTTTTTTAGAAAATCCTTCTGGTAGTCTACACCAAATGTGCTGTTTCACTGGAGACCTGTTTTCTCTGCAGGGGATATCTGAACAACCTTTTTATTGTAGATCTATATGCAAGACTCCCTCAGTGTTGTTTATTTAGAATTTTTTGTAACGAAATGTCCGGGGCTGTTTCCTGCTTTGTAACCTTTAGTGCTGTCAGGGTAAGCTCTGGCCTCCAAGATCCTGAATTAGATTACGTGGGTTTGAGAATGTTCTGATTCAGCAAGCTGACGACTCGTACAGTGGGGAGTGAAGAAGATGCTACTATTTATTAACATGTCCATGCAGTTTCAGACCCTGATATTTTTTTTTTATTGTTTTTTCCCTGGAGTCAATCCATCCCTTTTCACACTCTGCTTTTTCTATTTCATTGTCATGTGGAATAACAGCATATCCCAGAAACATGAGGTGCAAGGCCTGAAGTAATCATGAGAGGGACACCAGCCAAACACACAGCATACTCATTCACTCCAACACTCGGTTATAAAGCAAGAAGCCATTTAAAATATGCCACCATTTTGGAACAAGTTGCTATGGGCATTGTCATATCGTTATTGAGGCCATCTTTAAAAGAACTAGCCATCTGCTCAGAAAGCATCTGCACATTGTTCTAAAAATAAAAACTTGTCAGATAATTTCTCAAGCAATCTAATTTCTAGCATTGAACTTGACTTTTTATTTGCTTCCTGATTGGGAGTTTGACTTACTCTTTGTCTTGATCATTATATTTAGTATGCAGAGTGCTCAACTGCTGCTCAACTGCTGCCCTGATACTCTCTTTAAACATCCCTGTGATTTGATTTTTGCTTTTTTATTTAGACCCCAAAATCATTTTGGTGAGCATTGTTCATTCTAAACATTTCTTTTTATTTCACTCCTTCAAGACATGTTCTGATTTTAATGTTGTCCTAATGTCATGATAACTTGATATCTGATGATTTTCATGAAGCACTTTAACCCTGAAAATATGACTAAGCCATTCATGCTATTCCTGAACCTATTTTTTAAGTGTAGGCGTCCAGGGACTCAAAACCTTTAAGTCATAAATACTGTTCATACTCAGAACCTTAATCAGGTGCACAGGGTCTGTTTTGCCCCTGCTCTATTCCATTTGAAACTCCAAATCTGTTTTACATCCAAAAATGATGATACGTTCATCAATAAATCACTAATTACTCTTATATTAGTATGTCAAATGTCAGAATGTGTACTGCTTTTAGCTTTTAAACCTTTTACTTATTTTTTGTCTGGTTTGTTCTCCACTGTTTCTGTTAGGTGTACTGGTTTTATAGGGCAGCCATAGCATCTTCTCATCTTTTCAGTAGCAGGTTTGGTCACATTTCACTGTTGTGCAGCCCCTTGCAAACATTGCAGCAGACGTTGCATGGGGAATGGGCTGCCATCTTCCAGTCTCCTCCATAAACTGCTTCTCCAGTTCCTCGTGCTTACTTTCCAGAATGGGTTTAACTCACTCCAGATCACAAAGAAGTTGTATTTAGAAATTGTTATAGAGTATGGAAAAGCGAGCAGTCTTACTCTTGCAGCTGTACGTTCCAGTGACCCTCTACAGATTGTCCATGTTGTGTGCCCTCCGACCTTCAGTCATATCTAGGCCAATGCACCTGCCTTGCTTTCATTCTGGATCCCTCCAAGTGACACTCAGGCCCTTCCTGAGTATGATGTTTAAAAAGTTAAACAATGACTTAATGTACAGTAAACCTCACTTCTGTGACTGCTGCTAATCACGAGCAAAGAGCAATGGCAGTACAAGCAAATATAGCATATTTATAGTTGTAGTCCAGCACCCTTTGCATGATAATGCACACTGGCAATTAATTGACTTTCTCTTTTACAATTTTAAACTTCATTGTTATCAACTGGCCATAGTTCATCAATTAATTAAACAAATATTGTTGGTTGCAATTTATGTTTAATCAGTTTCTTCCTTATTCTTCGCTGTGTATTAACAAATCTGTAATTGTTCACCGCGCTCTGTGCTGCACTCAGGGAGGAGTGCTATACAAAACATAAATTGCATCGTATTAGTTTCTCTACTGTTGTGTTTTCTGGGAAGGGTAGATTCTGGTGTTACATTTTTGTGAGTCTGATCAATAGGGGCACACCTTAGCAGGCTAGACATCAGTTCTCATGATGGTTTAAAGGTACCTCTTTACTCTTCATAGAGGGTTCAGCATGATTTTTATGGACAGATGCTTTACCTGGGCTTGTTCCGACTCCAAAATGGAAGCTGGTTTGTTAAAGGTTTCCCATGATGTGATCTTTTTTAATTGATTTAACCCCCTGTTATTCTAATTCCAACTGTATCAGAAGTGACTAGAATGGAAAATGTGTTCGGAAATGTGTAGCACCTGTAGTTAAAGTGTTTTGACATTATTTATATTTTTGTGCATTTTTGGTAAAATTTCAGAAAAGCCACCAACGTACATGCAGAAAACATGGCATTGATGATGTTCTGAATAAGCTGTGCTTCAAATTTGGCTCTGATATGGTTTACAAAAGCATCAGGTGTTCTGCAGGACCCCAGCCCTTATCACACAACATCATCGTGTCATCTTGATGACATTATTGGTTTGTGTTACATACAGCACTTGCTGATCACGTTATTACAAATTCATGGCATTCTTCAGTGAGCAGCACTGTTATAAGCTACAAGGGCACACATATGGCATTTCTGTTGGTGGGACTGCACAGGTGGAGTGTGATATCACAGCCTCCATTTGGTTTAAAGCACAGGTCCTCTAAATTTTATCTTAGTCTTCAATTCTGTATTTACTGGTACAAAATATAATCTATACTAATAAAAGGCAAAGCCCTCACTGACTCATCACTAATTCTCCAACTTCCCGTGTAGGTAGAAGGCTGAAATTTGGCAGGCTCATTCCTTACAGCTTAATTACAAAAGTTGGGCAGGTTTCATTTCAAAATTCTACATGTAATGGTCATAACTGGAACCTATTTTTTCGTCCATATACTATAATAGACTTCTGCTCGATGGCCGTGGGATGCGGAGTTACGCATCCCACGTAATTTAGTGCCTGCCCGTATAAGGCCGTCCGTCATCGGCAATCCAATAGAAACACTGCCGCTAAATATTCACGGGTGAAGGACTGTGCTTATGCAGAGGAAGATGAGATGGTCAGGGTGGTGTTTGGCACAAACTCAGCGAAACTGTGAGAGAAATTTTCAAGTGCCGGGTCTTAGCTAACATTAAATACAGCCGTGGACATCGCACGAGATGGCACCAGCACAGCTGGGAACCGTCGATGCATGTACACCGAGCGGCTCACGTGAACTGACGCAGTGCAAAGACAAAAAGCAACAGTTCCAAAGAGCGCTGAACAAAAACCGAATTACACAATTGAGAAGGCAGCAAAAAAATATGAAGCGTGTGATACATACAAGCATATTCATAAGTGCAGCTACTGCGGAAACAAAGCACACGGTGGAAAAAGTCAATGTCCCGCTAAAGGAAGACAGTGTAAAAAAAAAACCCATGCATGCAGTGTGTCACGTCTCAGATAAAGAGGAAGACGAGCTGTTTATTGATGCAGTAAGAAACGAATCGATGAATGAAACCTGTTATCTTTACAACGATTGACAAACACGGAATGTAACTTGAACACAAGACATCCTACAAATACGAACCTGATTGAAAGAAATATTGATAATCAAATCCTTGATGACAGCAACACTCATAACACTGACAAAACAATTACTGTATATTGACAATCATGTTACGTTATTTTTAAAGTGTTCCCTTTTGTTTTTCATAACTTCTTTAACACACTACTTCTCCGCTGTGAAGCGCGGGTATACCCCGATCTACATACGACAACAACAACAACAGCAACATTTATTTATATAGCACATTTTCATACAAACAGTAGCTCAAAGTGCTTTACATATTAAAGAATAGAAAAATGAAAGACACAATTATAAAACAAAATAAATCAACATTAATTAACATCGAATAAGAGTAAGGTTCAATGGCCAGGGGACAGAAAAACAAAAACTCCAGACGGCTGGAGAAAAAATAAAATCTGTAGGAATTCCAGACCATGAGACCGCCCAGTCCCCTCTGGGCATTCTACCTAACATAAATGAAACAGTCCTCTTTGGATTTAGGGTTCTCATGGAAGGGCTTGATGATGATGATGGTCACGTAGACTTCTGCCTTTTAATCCGTCCATCATTGTTGGAGCATCATGAAGCTTTGAGTAGGTGGTGGCAGCCACCACCACAAAGAAACCGGAAAAAGAAACAGAAAAGAGAGTAGGGGTCTCTACATACGTGCATATAGACAAACCACACGCTGTGGCGCAATGGTAGAGGCTTGGCCTCTAGCGCCAAGGTTCGATTCCCGAGAGGCGGTGCACTGAGTATGTATGCCTGATGACCCCAAAATTAGGGCGAAACACGTGTCGCGTACTCTTTCAATATATATATATACATACATATATATACACACACATACATATATATCAGCGCTTCCCGATTCATTTTACCCTCACATCCCCTTGGTTTGAGACGTATGAAAAAATATGCGGTTAATGCAGAAAGACTGATCAACAATTGAAGCTTTATGAATAATGGATACTTTATTCGCCATCAATGATGGTTTTTGTAAAGCCATACTCAGTGTAATCATTAGATGAACGGTAAAAAAGTAAGAGCGAGGGGAGGGTGACTTATTGAGGCACGCAGGCGAAACCACAATAGCACGCGGGCTCGATGTAGTGCGCGTCAACTCGATCTGAATTGCGATCACATTCGAAAAAATATATCTTTTCAAGTTCTATTTAGTCGACAGAAATATCTTTGGTTGGAATGTAAGGCGAATTTACTCTTTACATTTCTATGATGAAGAAAAATTTATGCAATGATGCCTACATTTAACTTACATTCCTACCAAAGATATTTCTGTCGACTAAATAAAAATTCCTTCTATTTAAAATTTAAATAGAACTTGAACCGATAGTTCATAATATCCACGCAGACTTGCAACAAACAGCATATTGCACTGATATGAAATAGCCTGCCCATTTAATTATTTAGGAATGGATAAAGATTTTGTACAAATAATGTTTTTCATTTTTCTTCCTTGATGGATTCTGGCACCCTCAGCAACAGTTGCTCGCACCCCAAAGAGTGTATATATATATTGTAAAAGAAAGCACAGACAGTATAAAGTTTTGGGGTTTACCGGCCCCGTATATTGCGGACACTCCACAATAATCAAAAAACAGGTCAAAGATATAAACAAAATAGTTCATATGCGCGACACCGTTCAGAGGCATCGGCGGCCATTTTATAGGGGAGGAGCCGGAATTGGAGGAATGCTGGGAAGGAACCGTGAGGGAGGAAGGGACTGCTGACATCAAGGAAGATGGCGGAGGAAGGGCGGAAGTAGACTTACTGCGGGAAGATTACTATGGCGGAGCGTCTTTGTTTCCTGGAAGACAAAGGAGAAAGGTTAGTACCCGCCACTCCCTACCGGCCGTCCGTGGCCTCCTACTCGCGCATGCGTGACAATATATATATATATATATATATATATATATATATATATGTATTTGTGTGTATGTATGTATGTGTGTATATGTAGATTTGTATATACTGTATATATGTATATATATGTGGATGTATGTGTGTATATATATATATATGTATGTATATATGTGTGTGTGTATATATATATATATGTGTATACGAGGTGTGGCAGAAAAGTAATGAGACTGATTTTTTATTTACCAAAGTTTTTATTTTTTTCAAACATCAATGTTATCCCCTTCAAAGTAGTTCCCTTGGGCAGCTACACACCAATGGAGACGTTGTTCCCACTGTTGGTAGCAGCGCTGGAAGTCTTCAACCGGTATGGTCTTCAGCATGTCCGTTACACTCTTTTGGATGTTTTCTAAAGTCCCGAAATGACGTCCTTTGAGGACATTTTTCAGTTTAGGAAAAGGAAAAAGTCACACAGACTGAGGTCAGGTGAATAAGGGGCTGGGGAACCACAGGAATGCCTTTTGAGGTCAAAAATTCTGTTATGGAGAGGGCAGTTTTTCGGCACCATTTTGGTACAGACCTTTCGCATGTGCAAATGTTCAGTCAAAATTTGATGAGCGGTAAATCTGTTCAAATTTAATTGCTCACTCAACATTCTTAAAGTTAAACGATGGTCTGATCTCACAAGAGTGTTCACACGTTCGATGTTTTCATTGGTTTTCGAAGTTGAAGTCCTCCCTGAACGGTGTTCATCTTCAACGTGTTTTCTGCCTTCCAAAAATGATTTGTCCCAGCGAAAAACTTGAGCTCGGGATAAAGAATGTTCCCCATAGGCCTGTTTTAACTTTTCAAACATCACACTTGCCGTTTAATGGCACAACGTTGCTCCAAATTCCGCTGTTCCATTTTGCGTGACGCACAACCAAAAACACAACTTCGCTAATAGCAGTCACAAAACTCATGTAGTTAACGGAAGGAGTTGAAACTCGCACTGAGCTATTGGAGGGTACTGATACACGTGCTCTATCAAGGACAACAGCGCAGCGTTGCCAGATCGCTTGCAGTGTTGCCAGTCTCATTACTTTTCTGCCACACCTCGTATGTGTATATGTTGTGGGGTACAGCCCGGACACAGACAGGTAGACATGTTGTTTATCCACACACGTGTTTATTTACTCCACTATAATACAAATAAAGTGCACAACCCAGTGCCGCAGCACCAATCACCCCTTACAGTCCTGGCCGCACAACAATGCCTTGCTCAGTCCTTCTGACCGCCTCCATTCCTCTCCTCCGAGTTCCGTCCTCTTCCACCCGACTCTTGCTGTCGACTGGAGGGAGGCGGTCCCTTTTATCTGCACCCGGATGAGCTCCAGGTGCTCGCCGACAATCTTCCGCTGACCACGGGCCTCTACAGGGTGGGGCTTCCATGCCCTGCACCCGTTGCCCCCAAAGCAACCAGGGAGGCGGCCCCCACGTGATCCCACATGGGCACACGCCCACTTCCGGTCCTCCAAGGTATCCCGGCCAGGTTGTGGCCCCTGGCATCCTCGACACTGCCCCACAGCCAGCGAAGACCACTCGGGAGGAGCAGCCCGTCCCGCGAGGGCAGCATATCCCTGAAGCGGGTCCCACTCCTGGGTTGTCGAGGTCTGGCCCCATTTTCCCAACAGGGATAGGGGCGGAGACGCCACCTGGACACCACCAGTTGATGTTCTCCTGTGCCTTGCACAGGCTGCGCTCCCCCCTCTTACCGACACCCCGGCGCCCACTCGTTCGGCACCCCCTCCGAGGTCTCCGCGCCCCTTTGGTAGGAGCCACTCGCTCCTCCGTAGCCTCCACCAGCCATGGCGACACCCCCTCGCGAGCGGAGAGTCCTTCCTGCAGATGGCCCGTCTCCTGAGGATAGGTTCCCAACGGAGTGGGTCCTACTGCCAGTCCGGGGTCCGGTCCTGCAACAAACAGAAAGAGAGGGGCAGAACCACTGCCTGGACACCCTTCCCCGGCGTCCATTCGTGCCACGCACTGGCAGTGCCTCCCCCTCCATCAGACACCCCGGCACCCGCCCTTTCGGCACCCCCTCCACGGGTCCCATGTCCCCCCTGGTGTTGGAACCGCCCGCAGTCTTTTCCTCTCCACCGGCCTCAGGGATTCCCAGGCATTCTTCCCTCGATTCCTCCTTTTCCTCTGGGACGCTGTGACGGTCTGGGTCTGAGCATGGCAAGCGCTCAGATCCGATCCCATCTGCGTCCCTACAGAGCGACGGGAGGCTGCCGCGGGCTCAGAGCGTAGGGCGCTAGGACCCAGGGCACTCATCAGCCCCATCCTGCCAGCCGCTGCGATGTCTCCCTCCTCACCTCGCGCGCAGCACTCCCTGCTGCGTCCGTTGTTGGAGAACTGCGTACTCGATGCTGATCGTTAGTTTCACAGCCAAGTTCGGCAGATTCTCCCTTATTCTTTAAGGGGACGGTTTCACTTACCTTCCCCGTCGCGTCTTTCCAGCTGAAGTTTCCAGCACCGCGCCGATCCGCCTACTGTCGCAGCGTCTTCACGGACACGATCGCCTTCACCTCCAGCTCCATTAATCCTTTACCGATGTCGCGAATCACCTGCAAAAGCGACTCTGTGGGCTGCAGGCATTCCTCCAGCTCACACAGACCCGGCAGCAAGCACAAAGGGTTAACCGACGGCAGCCCTACCTTCTCGTCAGGCAGATCCGCCGGCCACCCCCTGCGGGGCCCTTCCTCCGGCCCCATCGGGTCCTTCTTCAGCACGGGATTGACATTCCTGAGGCCCACCTCCATCCAATCATCAGCCGGCACACCAGACACACCAACCAATCCCGTGCCCGCCTCAGAGCGAGACTTCCGGTCCTCGGCCATTTTGGCTCTGTTTCTCCTGGTGCAGTGATGTCGCTCCAAGCAGCTTCCCAGCTGCAGCGACTCCGTCTTCGCAGCCCCTCACGCTGCCGCCTCTGCGTTGATGACAGCCCGAGGATCGGCACGCTGTTGCCACTGACGCGGATCCAGGCAGTCCCTGCCTGCAACACAAAAAGTAAGTGTGCCCCGCAGGGCCGTTCGCCATGGGGCAGGGCACTCACCTCGCGGATCCCGTCTCTCTGGGGCGCCGTCCTCGCCGTGCTGCCGTCCCAGACGTCCTCCGCGACAGCGGGCCAGCAGAAGCCCGCTGCAGTTCGGCAACATTTTTTCCCGTCACCCCGCACCAGGGGAATATGGCCCATTGGTGGACCTGTGGCAGTCCGTGAGGCGAATCGCTCTCGCGGGGTCGTGTGTGTGCCGCTCCCGTGGCGCGTGTGTGGACTAACCTGCTGTTCCGGACTGCCCACAAAATTATTTTTTTGGGGTCCCTACCTTGTATTAGGCAGGAAGTCCCATCTGGGATGCCATTGTGGGGTACAGCCCGTTTATCCACACACGTGTTTATTTACTCCACTATAATACAAGTAAAGTGCACAACCCAGTGCCGCAGCACCAATCACCCCTTACAGTCCTGGCCGCACAACAATGCCTTGCTCAGTCCATCTGACCGCCTCCACTCCTCTCCTCCGAGCTCCGTCCTCTTCCACCCGACTCTTGCTGTCGACTGGAGGGAGGCAGTCCCTTTTATCCGCACCCGGATGAGCTCCATTTGCTCGCCGACAATCTTCCGCTGACACGCCCCAGTGTGGCGGAAGTGCCGGCTGTTCTCCTGGAAGCTCTCCGGGTGTTCCTGCTTCTCTTCCCCAGCACTTCCTGGTGTGGCGGAAGTACTGGGGTCCAGGGTTCCCAAGGCATTGGGGCGCCTCCTGGCGGTGACCACGGGCCCCTACAGGGTGGGGCTTCCGTGGCCCCAAAGCAACCAGGGAGGCGGCCCCCACGTGATCCCAGATGGGCACACGCCCACTTCCGGTCCTCCAAGGCGTCCCGGCCAGGTCGTGGCACCTTGACAATGTATATATGTATGGATATGGATATATATATATGTTTATATGTGTGTGTATATGTACTGTATATATATGACAGCAACACTCATCACTCACGACAGTGACAAAACAATTACATTGACAATCATGTTATGTTATTTTCAAAATGTTTCCTTTTCTTTTTCATTACTTCTTTAACACACTACTTCTCCACTGCGAAGCGCGGGTATTTTGCTAGTAAATACATAAAAGGCACAACCGTTCCGGATTATAACAAGAAAGGCCTTGAAGTTTTGATATTTGAAGAATACTAAATATTTTCATTAATTGGTGGCCTTAGTCTGATCTTGTTTGACTGCAAGATTGACAAGTGATTTATAGCTTTCTACCACATAAAGTAGAAAATAAAAATACTTAATTAGACATGTCTTCATTAACTATTCTGTCATATCCTGACACTCTTCTGTAGAAAAGCTAAGCAAACAAACCAAGTTTATTTTATGTAGCCTTTTTTTAAATGGGTAAACCCAACCAAAGTGTCCTTACAGATGTTTATTATTCTACATTTGACTTGCACCTTTATCAAAGATGACTTGTAAGATCAGGATAATATATCATTTGTTACATACAGTTTATACATACGGCCAGGACCCTTGCCCAGCTGGGCTGCGCTTATGGTGGAAGGACCAGTTGAGAGAGTGTAGTCTGGGCATTACCTCCCCCAGGATGCTAGTGGGGAGCCCTGGGTTTCTGCAGCACCACGGATTCCCTTATGGCATGCTGGGAGTTGGAGTTCGCTGCAGCCCTGTTGGATTTCATGGATGCCGCCAGGGGTAGCTGTGGAGGTTGCAGAGCCCTGCTATGTTGGACTTTCACCACATCTGGGAGTGATTCCAGACCCAGTTAACGAGACCTGGAGCACACCCAGGAATAGAATAAAAGGAGCCAGCTGCCACTACTCCAGGAGCCAGAGGCGGGAGGAGGTGGACAAAGTTTGCCGGAGGAAGAGTGGAGAAAGATAAGAGCGAAACATAAAGAGGAAGAAAAGCCAAGAATAAGGCAAAGAAAAGTGCATTGTGCTGTGTACTGTGCTGTTGTGGGGAGCGAAAGGAAAGTGTTCCCCCACAAAATAAATGTGTGCTGTGTGTAAACAATCATGCCCGGTGTCTGTCTGTGTCGGGTTTGGCCAGTTGGTGCACCCCCTGCAGGCGACTAATATATATATACTAGCAAAATACCCGCGCTTCGCAGCAGCGAAGTACTGCCTTAAAAATACCAATAATTATTTGTTAAGGATCTCTTTGTATACCACATTGTCAGTTCGGCCCTCCAGTTGTAATACGACCAAGCTGTGCACTGAGCTTACTCTTGAGCATGCAACGTACAGTTGACCATGTGAAAAACAATCTTGCCTCAAATTTCACAGCTTGGATTGCTGCTGTCATAATCAGTTTGAGTTTCATGGTTTGTTTCAATTACATTGGTATTTGCAGGACTTGTTGTATTGAAGTGACATTCGGCATCTGTCAAGCGTTGTAAGCATACAACCAGTTTCATCGATAACTTCGCATCCAGCTTTTGAGAGTTTAAACATTCATAAACATCAAAGTGTCCACTACTCAAATTGTCACCTGTGAATCTAAGATGTTTAAGAGGCATTGGCAGTTGTCCAAAGGTGTAAAATATTTGGTAATTTCGGTACACTTGAAATCGACAACCGAACAATTCAGTAGCAGCCATCAACTCACATGCATAACCATAGGTGAAGGGTTTAAGCATTTCACTCTTATAGTGCTCCTGTGTAGTATAATTATCTCCTGTACCATCATCAGTCCACACCTTGAACCTGTCCCAGTCATTCAATAAATAAGACACAATGTTCCTCCGGATATCAAGAGTGAGCCTGATATGGCCATGCAATATGTAACACAGAGAATGGAAAAGGCAGGCGGCATCTCCGGGCATGGAAACCACTCGGTAAGTGACAGTTCTTTGATCGATGGTGATCACCTTGATAGACATGTTAATGGGGGTATGGTTGGAACGATAAAGGAAATGGGTACCTGAACAATGTAAACTAAGTCTAAAATACCTATACAATAACTATAATCGTAATAAACGAACAATAAAACAGCGGAGAAGCTGTGGATTAAATAAAAAGGCTGCAGTTATCAGCAGGGAGACGTGAATACCGTGGCGAAGCAAGGAAGGGAATGAAGAGACCAGAGCGACAGACAGCCTTATATAGGCAGGCAGCCAACAACGTAGGAGGCGTGGGGATGAGACCCAACGCCACCTCACACGGCGACCGAGCTGCCGGCTATGGACATATATATGTACGTAAGTAGGATTCAGTTAGCATTGGGAACCCACGTACCAAATTTCTTGAAGATGGGCCCATAGGTAACAAAGACCGTTGGAAAGTTCAATATGGTGGCCGACAGTGGCGTCATACCATCGAAATAAGTACGTACATCAGTTTCGATTAGCACAGGGAAGCCGCCTACCAAATTTCGTGAAGATGGGGCCATAAATAAGAAAGTTCAACATGGTGGAAGTTGTTGACCGTTATCGACCGTTATGACCGTTACGTGTAGAATTGCGAAATGAAACCTGCTTAACTTTTGTAAGTAAGCTGTAAGGAATAAGCCTGCCAAATTTCAGCCTTCTACCTACACGGGAAGTTGGAGAATTAGTGATGAGTGAGTCAATGAGGGCAACAAAGACCGTTGGAAAGTTCAATATGGCGGCCGACAGTGGCGTTATACCACCAAAATAAGTATGTACATTGGTTTCAGTTAGCGTAGGGAAGCCGCCTACCAAATTTCGTGAAGATGGGACCATAAATAAGATATATATAAATAATATATAAACTGCTCAAAAAAATTAAAGGAACACTTTGAAAACACATCAGATCTCAATGGGAAAAAGAAATCCTCCTGGATATCTATACTGATATAGACTGGGTAATGTGTTAGGAACGAAAGGATGCCACATCGTTTGATGGAAATGAAAATGATCAACCTACAGAGCTCTGAATTCAAAGACGCCCCAAAAATCAGAGTGAAAAATTATGTGGCAGGCTAGTCCATTTTGCCAAAATTTAATTGCAGCAACTCAAAATTGTACGCAGCACTTTGTATGGCCCCTGTGTTCTTGTATGCATGCCTGACAACATCGGTGCATGCTTCTAATGAGATGACAGATGGTGTTGTGGGGGATCTCCTTCCAGATCTGGACCAGGGCATCACTGAGCTCCTGGACAGTCTGAGGTGCAACCTGGTGGCATTGGATGGACCAAAACATAATGTCCCAGAGGTGTTCTATTGGATTTAGGTCAGGAAAGTGTGGTGGCCAGTCAATGGTATCAATTCCTTCATCCTCCAGGAACTGCCTGCATACTCTCACCACATGAGGCCAGGAATTGTCACGCACCAGGAGCCACTGTACCAGCATAGGGTCTGACAATGGGTCCAAGGATTTCATCCTGATACCTAATGTCAGCCAAGATGCCTTTGTCAAGCCTGTAGTGGTCTGTGTGACCCTCCATGGATATGCCTCCCCAGACAATCATTAACCCACCACCAAACTGTTCATGCTGAATGATGTTACAGGCAGCATAATGTTCTCCATGGCTTCTCCAGACCCTTTCACTTCTGTCACGTGCTCAGGGTGAACCTGCTCTCATCTGTAAAAAGCACAGGGCACCAGTGGTGCATCTGCCAATTCTGGTATTCTATGGCGAATGCCAATCGAGCTGCATGCTGCTGGGCAGTGAGCTCAGGGCCCATTAGAGGACATGGGGCCCTTGGGTCACCCTCATGAAGTCTTTCTGGTTGTTTGGTCAGAGACATTCACACCAGTGGCCTGCTGGAGGTCATTTTGTAGGGCTCTGGCAGTGCTCATCCTGTTCCTCCTTGCCCAAAGGAGCAGATACTGGTCCTGCTGATGGGTTATGGACCTTCTATGGCCCTCTCCAGCTCTCCTAGAGTAACTGCTTGTCTCCTAGAATCTCCTCCATGCCCTTGAGACTGTGCAGGGAGACACAGCAAACCTTCTGGCAATGACACATATTGATGTGCCATCCTGGAGAAGTTGGACTACCTGTGCAACCTCTGTAGGGTCCAGGTATCGCCTCATGCTACCAGTAGTGACACTGACTGTAGCCAAATGCAAAACTAGTGAAGAAACAGTCAGAAAAGATGAGGAGGAAAAAATGTCAGTGGCCTCCACCTGTTAAACCATTCCTGTTTTGGGGTCATCTCATTGTTGCCCCTCTAGTGCATCTGTTGTTAATTTCATTAGCACCACAGCAGCTGAAACTGATTAACAACCCCCTCTGCTACTTAACTGACCAGATTAATATCCCATAAGTTTCATTGACTTTATGCTATACTCTGATTAAAAAGTGTTCCTTTAATTCTTTTGAGCAGTATATATATACATATATATATACTGTATATATACACACAGATAACTTTATCTAATTTTGGTTCTGTACATTACCACAATGAATTTTAAATGAAACAACTCAGATGCAGTTGGTGCAGACTTTCAGCTTTAATAAAGGGATTGTGTTAAAAAAATACTTTAGTTGCCTCACATTTTTATGCAATCTTTTTGTTCAACCCACTGAATTAAAACTGAAAGTCTGTACTTCATCTGAGTTGTTTCATTTAAAATTCATTGTGATAATGTACAGAACCAAAATTAGAAAAAAGTAGTCTCTGTCCAAATATTTATGGACCTAACTGTATATATATATATAAACTTGGGGCACAGGTGGGTGAAATGACTTACTGAGGACCTCACAAACAGTCAGAGGCAGGGATTGAATGGCACATTGAGCATAATTATTTATCCTGTTTAGGTTTATTTCTGATAGATGGAGCAAAGTCCCATTAAGTGCCTTCAAGTAAGATGTAGGTGGATTAAAAGCAACAATTTTGTGTTATAAATTTCTGGGCCATGGCCCCTAGTCCTCAATAACTGAAATAACTCATTTGCAAGAATCTTTCCAGACCAGGGCTAGGACCAGCTTTAGAAGGGATATGAAGACTAACACTTGCAGTAAAGGAAATACTTTATGTTATCATTAAAACAAGCACAACATTTGTTGCTCAAATAATGTTGAAAATTTCAGAGAAAAGAATAAGATGTTACTTTCATGTTTAACCACACACATAATTTCTGTTATCACTACACTCTGACACATTTGGAAGTCTCTTGCATGAATTCCATTGTGAGTAGGTTACAGGATATTGAGGAGCTATGCATTTTATTTGAACTGTATCCCAGTCTTTCATGTGTAAAAATGGGGGTGAAAACAATATTTCTTATTTTTTGAAAGAAGAAATTGTCATTTAATTACTGCAGAATTGTTGATTTACTGGAGTGAAGCAACAGAACTGATCCACCATGCACATTATGGAATTAATAGTGGCTTGTACAAAAATGCATTCAAAGTTTAGGCAGCATTAGGCACTATCCAGGAGTCCAAACTGAAGACACCTGTCCACCAGAACACACTCAGTTGCAATGCCACTTTTACTGACACAAAGGGCCATTTTCCAGTCCCTAATTAACACAACCAGAATTTTTCTGAGAGAACCTGGGAAAACCCTAAGCAGACACCAGGAGAACATGTAAATGCTACACTAGAAATGCATGTTGTAGATGTGAAACAATAGCACTATCTAATGTACTTTAGTATGTTTGGTTTTTTTTTCTTTCAGAAACTGAAAATGTACTTTAGAGAGGGGGTTTGTGTGTCACATGTGTAAGCATAGTCTGTCTGCTCTGGGGTGTGATATGAATGGTGCACAGCAACCTAACATCTCTACATGGTATCCACAGCCAAGAAGGCATCAACCAATTGGAAAAGCTGTGATGCAATCCAATTTCCTCCTCTTGTCCCACCTCTTCTGGACTCATTGTTATTTATAATGCTAACAACAGCAGCAAAGCACATTAGAAGACATCACATGCCTGGCAATATTGTCAAATTCTTCAAAGTCAAACAAAAGCACCACTTATGACACAGAGCATCCTGTAGCACCGCAACCTTTCTGAATTACTGCAAAAATTAAAAAATTGATATCAGAGTTTCACAAATAGGCTGGGTTGGCCAACATAGGTCGAGGGGTGTGGTGAAGGTAATCTTGTAATTTGTTTTTAATTTTTCAATTTGAATTTAACTTTCAATGTAGAATAAATAAATCTGCAATAGAGTACTCAAATTAAGCAAACATTAAAATTTGGATACTATTAAAAATAAGTATATATTCAAACAGTTTAAATATTCTGGATGCAGCATATACATTTCTGCCATGTGTGCTTTTTTTCATAAGTCTTATTATTAACTTTTTTTTTTTTTGATCACAGCAAATCTGCAACGCATAGAATGCTTTTGACTCTCACACCGTTGCATAAAATAAGCAGGTGAAAACTACAACCTTCAATTGAATTTAACACTTTAAAACATCCCATGACAGGCACAAAGTTCTTTGTGTGCGCAAACTCACTCAGTCGAAGATTGTTGAATGGAGTATAGTCAACACTAAAATAAGATACAAAGTGAGCTTGTGATTGCTCAGCTATGTTAAACACACACAATTTCATGTAGCAAGTGCATATATAGTATATTTGTCAAGAAATAACTTCCTCTTTGAAAAATACCAAAGTTTTTCTTTAAGAAATGTGAGCTAAAATGTCTCACATGTAAGCCAATATCAGAGTAATTTGCAAACCTAACCAGTCATATGTGAATCATTTACTGTTACTGTTTAATTAAATCTTTAATTATAAAAACAGGCATGACTTGTCTGTGTCTACCCCCCATCTAAAATCTAGCTACATACACCATACATGCACAGGCCTAGGATGCTGAGGTGCCAAGCAAAACTTTGAAAAACTTTGGTGTGACACCAGGTAAAAAATCTGCAAAGCGGTCATTTTAATATAGCAACTAATTTGCTAATTGATTAGTTGGTTGACTTATTATTTTGATTAGTCAATTAGCCAGATGATTTCAAAGGTGAAATATTTGTGTAAAGGTGCAGAGATTTTATTTAAAATTGTATTTCTTGAATAATGCTTTCCTTTTTACTTGTACACCTTTTACTTTTACTTGTACAACTAACTTTGAGGTGTACTTTCAAGGTTGTTGTTGACATCAAGTAGAAGATGGTTGAAATAATTAAACATCCACAAATGTTTTTACTAGAATGTATTTCTGGATTTCTTTCTGCTCTTTGATAGTATAGATGAGCTCTGTGTTGCGTATAGCAAGCCTTCTTTTCCCTTGTAGTACGACATCAACTACAGGTCATCACTATCATAAAACATAATACTCTACAAGAGTATCAGATAAGGATTTTGAGTTGCCAGAAGAAATAAAAGAAACCGACTTCAAGATGGCTGTTGGGTTATCTCCAAGTATGGGTAAAACAAGGACCACCATTACTGCAATGTTTTTTTCTTTTTCAGGTTCTGCCACATCACGGTTATGCTCCCATACTTAGTGAGATCATACAGATTTCCAAGATACAGATTACTTACCAGATGTGAAGATGAAATGACTCCACATTTTTTAACTCTTCAACTCTGCATAGTTTTTACATTCTCTTTCTCTCAAAATGTGATTGACATTGACATTGACATACATAATAAGCAACTAATTAATAACAAAATTCTTTGGCAACTACTTCCTATATTGACTAGCTGTGCTAACAATCTAAGGCATATTTAAATCTATATAATCAATATAGACCTCAGCGTTAACGTTTGTTGTGCACCATGCAATACATACAACTCTGTTATATGCAATTTGGTATGGTATTCATAAAAGCAGTGCTAATATTTGTGGTGCACCATCTGTCAGAATGATAAATGCAATGCATTTCATTACTACAAATATTTGCGATGCGCCATCTGTTGGAATGAAAGAGACATATCAAACAGTCAGATAATTCTGCTTTTATTAAGGCAGATTATTACGGTGGGAATTTCAAAAAAGTTGTTGCAGTTGTAAAATGAAGCCACTCGACACACGTATAAAAGGTTTGGGGCAGCCACCCATATAATATTCCTAGCTGCAAAGGAGTCTTTTAAGTTTCAGCACTGATGTTATCAGTATGGAGTCCAAAACAGAACTGCTCAAGGGTTGAAAAGATGGCGGTTTTAAATGATCAAACAGGAAGTGACATGTTAACAGGAAGTGATGTTGGTTGACCGGAAGTGATGTCTCTCTGACATCAGTCTGGGAGTCGGGACAGGAAGTGACAATCTTCTGGGCGCCGGAACTGGAAGTGACGTTTTCCTGGGCACCGGAACTGGAAGTGATGTTCCTGATTCAGATAGGCTTTCCTGCGGCTGGTCTGCAGAGATAGCAAGAGAAGGTTTATTGCACCCCGCCCTCCCCTGGCCTGGCGTGGAATTACCATTACTTGGTCCACACAACGTCCTCCTATTCACACGTGTGTGACACAGTATACTGTCTAACTAGGAATACATCTGAGACTGGATGATCATAGAAATTTACTTCCAACACAGAGTGTTCTGCAGGAAATGTCAGGGTGGTCCCAATCGCTGACCTAACTGCAATTCAATAATAGGTTCAAAAGTTGCACAAACACATTTTTGATTAAAAATTAGATTTGAATGCACCAGTATAGTACATCACTAGGAGTCATGTGAAGCATATTAAATATATCCTATATATTTAGAAGTTACAATTTTTAAGTTATTTCACCGTTTTTGTGTTCAAAGGGCTGTGCTTAATATTTTATTGTGCTGATTTTTTTCAGATTTGTGCCATCAACAGTAATATTTTGTGTTAAGTGTCACATGCAATATATAACTGAACTTGAATGTGAAATATAAAAAGTTCTGTATAAATTAGTCAATACAAAAACTTCTTCAATTGCCTTTTACAGAACTGCCACACTTATTTGAAATATTAAGATTTCCCATTTTGGAAATCTGGCCTGCATTACTGTGATGTTTACTGTAGGATTGAAACACATTTGGGATCCATTCAATTTCTGAGCATTGCCAACTCCCAATTTCTTTCTTTCTTTTTTTTTTCCTTTTTTCAAGTGATGGAGATGTGAAATATTTAAACATGCTTTGTTGTTTAGGGACAATGCTAGGTAACAGATGGGCACACACTGCAAAGCTGAATGTATGCAAATCTCCATACAAAGAAGGCCCAGGATGTTTTCAATATAACAAGACTGCCTCAGGCCTCTTTTTAATCCCCCTTTACCAACAGCCAATGCTTTTTATCAAGTCAAATGCCTTAAGCATAATGTCAACTTGGACATCTGGCCGCATGTTTAAAAAAAATCTATTTGTTAAAATATTTAGAGATAAAATCAGGACGCAGTCTGGGAATATCAGATCAGACGGCTATTTGAGTCACACTTCCATTTGACAAGCGTGAATAACTAATATTTTACATTGCAGTTTTCAAACATTTTTGTTGAGTTTTATATATTAATGTGTGTATGCCTGCTGCATTGCTACATAGATAATAATGAAGGTTTTGCATACAATATTTTACAATACATTTCAATATACAGGCATATAGAGCCAAATTCTATACAGTATGTGTGTGCTTGGTTGCATGGTCTACCGCAGAATGTTTATGCAATATATTTCAATATGCACACAGATGTTGAACTCAAACTAACCGTTAACCCAACCATACCATAGCAATTCTATAATTGTATGCAATAGTGTACATAACATTTGGTATTTAAAAAAATGCTTTGCTATTTGCTGTATCATTTGCATAAAAGGCAGACCAAACACACAAATCCTAATGCAGCAGCAAAGGCTAAACTTCACCTGAAGCTTTAAGGTTGGATAGCCAACTTCTTAGTGACCTGGGGTCTCATGTATAAAGGTGCGTAGGCACAAAAATGTTGCGTACTCCCATTTCCATGCTCAAATCATGATGTATAAAACCTAAACCACATTTCCACGGTAGCTCAAACCCTGGTCTATGCAAGTTCTCCGTTCGGTTTTCCAAACTGGCGACACCCAGCATCAAAACAGTGCTACTGTTCCAGTGTGGTTTCCCTTTCTTTTTAAGATCCACATCCCTGACGCGGCTTTATCATATATACTGAAATTAACCGCATATCGTTTATTAGTTTAAGGGATCTGATTGTAATTAACCTGTAACAATATAATGGTCCACGGAATGGCCAAACTATTCCAAATACCATAGCTGCCTGAGCATTGTTACTCTCACTGCATCTTCTTCTTCTTCTTCTTTCAGCTTCTCCCATTAGGGGTTGCCACAGTGGATCATCTTTTTCCATATTACTCTCACTGCACCACTCAGAGTATTTATATCACTGTATCTGAGTGAGGAATCACAGCTCTACAGCAGGTGATCGGAAAGAGAATGATTGGTATACAGCATCAAGCACATGCTGCCTCAGCCATGCTGCCTATTGAACTGCTCTCATAAGGCAAATACTTCAGAGTCTTTCCTGTAGGGACATCGCAGTTCAGAAACAGTTTCATCCCAAAAACTATAAACGCAGTCAATCAGTCCATCAAGTGCTCCTGGTAGAACTGTTTGTATTCGTTAGTACAATCACCTCATTGTAAACTTGCACTACAGTTATAATATTGCACAACCTGAGCCACTTTATAAAGCGCGTATTTACATATGATGACAATATCATTTTTAATGCAGCAAAATATGTTTATTATATTATACAGATAAAACTTAATTTAATTAATCTACTGTATATTGTTAATAAATTAACATTTGAGAACACAGTGCCACAGCGCTAGCGAGAAGCTGGCATTCCGTTCACAGATTGTTCCTGTCTCGCCCTGTATTCTTGCTGGGGCTGGCGTGACAAGGGAAGGATAGATGGATGGAATAATTAACCATGTACTACGAAGATATTTCAATGTTCTTTAAACGTTTTGAAGAATCAGCGTTCTCAGCTTACAGATGGCTTAACTTCTATTACAGAGCTGATTGTGTGGTGATTGGGTATTTGGAGAAAGAAAAGGAAGGACAGGAATTGGGGGTTAGTACGTTTGAATGCTGCAATAAAGTATTTCATCGAAGGTTGCACATGGCGCAGCAAGCATCTTCCACGAGACAGGAACAATCACTGTGCCACCATGTTCTCATGTTTAATACATGCTTTATCATCATGAAAATGATATCAAGTATACAGCTCAGTATTTTAATTATTCCGAGAACTGTAATATCACGAATGTAATGGATTCTGTGTCCTGTAGGAGAAAGAGAAAGCCCGGAAGCACGTAGTGATTCAGACACATAGAGCACATAGAAGAACACATACAAAACAAAGCATTTAACATGCTACTTTAATTACAATGGGATATGAAAAATTAATAAATTAAATGATTTTAAGATGAAGTTTATGATGTTCTTCTTTAATGACAAAATAAAACTACGTAATTAAAGTGGAAATTTTGAGATTAAAGTTGATATTTTGAGCTTTTTTCCCCACTGTGTTCCTATTTTTTTTTCTTTTCTCTGTACCCTAATAAGCTTTCATATGACACTCAGACAGTAGGCTACGACTCGCCTTTTCACGGCGACTTTGATATCTGACAACTTCTTTTTTATTTCGGGCACTGTGTGATTTTGTGAACTTGAGCTTTCGAGTTTCTCCAACACTCGATGTCACTCGATCAACTTCCTTTTGTTGTTTATACCACTGTTTAAACCAACAAATAGTATGTTTTTCCATGCCTCCACTTGGTATTCGCTGAAATTTTTCTATTTTCCCTTGTGCTTTTGCCTTTGCCTTTTCACAGAATGCTGAGCTTAAGGGCTATTTATATTGATTTGCATATTCAAAGAAACGTAATTCTGGGAGGAGTTTGGTGAGTCGCAGCAGGCATGTGTACATGTGTTACTTTTCACGCTGACCGTGATTTATGGAGCGGAAGAACGTGGAAGCTGGCGAATGCACATATTTATGCATCTGGATTTTTTTGTGCGTACACACATTTCTGCTTTTGTCCTCACCCCATGTTTTGGTGTGAATTCTACGCACGGTGTGTATGCATGAGGCCCCAGAACATGCTACTTTTGTCTTGGGATCTCTGCCTGCATTAAAATACAAACAAGCAATCTTAAGTTTATATAGCATTATTCTACAGTATATGCCATCTCATTACACTATTTTTCACACTTTGAGCATAGACAGACTAAATGATTTGCTTAGGCCAACAAGTGGTGCACTGGAGGCTTATAACAACCTGATTTACGTTTGTATTACAGGCCAGTGCCTTAGCCCATAGACATCAATCCCTGCCTAATACCCTAAATCCTTTTTAAGGATGAGTACTACATAAAATGTATATATGATCTATATGTGTATCATACTGTGTTCCAGATATTTTGAATAAATAAGAATGAAATTTGAAGTTTAAGAATTAAATATAGTTTTTGCATGCAAAACGTAATTACATGTCATAGAGCTAAACTGTTAATTTACTACCCTTTATGTAAGCTGTTCAGTAATACTAATTTACAGTATTTAACCACAATGTTATTAATTCATATATAAATTATGGAAAAAGATGATCCCGTGTGGCAACCCCTAACGAGAGCAGCCGAAAGAAGAAGTTATTAATTCATATATAACTACTTTTATATATTTACACATATGCGCATCGGGGGCTGACTGTTTCATCAGCTTAAGTGCATTATCATAGGGTGCGTGGGGCTATTAAACTATAATATCACTGAAACACAGGACACAAATCATGTCCACCTCAGGGCACACTCTCACATTACACTTGCTCACACTGCGCCAGTTTCCTGTGGAGATGCCTATTAACCCAACCTGCACATGTTTTTAATGTTGATGAAAACTGGACTAGCCATATAAACACGGGAAGAACATGCACACTTGACGTGTCATGAATTTCCCCATGATCTTTGTAAAGAAACAGTTCTATTGTAACACAAGACTACATATGTATGTCATCTTTTTATCTTAGAAATAGTTATTCTATTTTTATTTTGCTTTCATTCACCAAAGCAGCACTCCTCTAGACTTTGTGTAACTCTTGAATTTAAATGATAATACAATATATGAAATATATGTCGTTTATTTAATGGTGTAATCTGGAACAAAACTCTTCTCTTTTATTTGTTCACTTGAAGATCTCTTTCATTTATTGATTTGAATGCAAAAGAATGACAAATGCCTGTAAGTATGTTGTAAGGAAAACATTGTGTAAATGCAAATAAACACTTGTAGGCTGACTGCTGTATTTTCTTTGAGATGTTTAATGGTAACATTTGTCGTCACTTAAGCATTCTTCTTTGTACATCTTCTTCATTGTAAATGCATTTCAAGTTTTATTACAAGCTAATGGGGTTACATATTTGTCACATATACTGTATTTTCCAATATTTATAGTATAGCATTGTAATATCTAGTAGATTATATGACTGTAGGAATTCTCTGAATATTAAATTCCCAGTCAGAATAACTCCATTTAGTTTGTCTTGGTGTAGGCAGATTCTTGCAATGTCCAAATTCATAGGTGATGTATACAGACAGTCCCTTAATTTTGTAATTAAATGAGTGATGATACACGTCTGTCTGTCAGATTACCAGATGATTCTGAAAAGTGAAAACCGCAAAACAATGCATTGGAATTTTTTTTAAAATAGCCTGACAAGCCAGAATAAGGTCCATTCTTCAGTTGGCTACAAAATATCATTAGAGTGGCAAAGTTCTGCTGTATAGTAAGTTCAAGATGAGTTAATCATGACCTTTTACCATTTCATTATTCTGCATAGTGTAGCACAAATATAAAATAAATTAGAGTATTGTTGACAGTCTTATATTCTGTTGTACTTCACACACAAACTGTGGCATTTTCAAACTCATCTCTTGCAAATAATTGCCTCTTTCCAGAAATGGCACAAACACACTACTTTTGTGGAAAGGTCTCTGGAATAACAACAGACATACATTAAAGATTTGTGGTAAGATCCCTTTCTGTTTCTCATTTAATTTAGACCCTGATTTTAAACCTAACTACCGGTAATTGATTTCAAGGTTTTAAGATTCTGAGCCCAACCCTATAGTACTGTGCCACAAATAAATGGCTTGTTTCAAAAAAGAATGTAAACAAAAGGGGAGATGTAGTCAAAAAAGTTTTAAAGTATCAGCAAACCAATTGCAATATTTTATCATGTATATGCGTCCATTTATATTCCCAGATGCAAGTCGTCAACCTGTGTATTCATACAAAAATAATGTCCAACCATCCATCTATTCATCTACCCACATTCAAGAGTTTGCAATCACAGGGAGCCTCAGCCTGATTTCAGCATTAAATGATGCATCTCAAGAAACAACTCTGCAAAGAAAGCTGACATAATGTATGGAAGATAATGTAAAACTCTGAATTGTTTTAAAATATTTTAATTAGAACATTAGAACATCTAGATGAGAACAGGCCATTCAGCCCAACAAAGCTCATCAGTCCTATCCACTTAATTCTTCCAAAATGACCTGAAGTCTAGTTATGAAAGTCCTCATAGTCCTACTGTCTATGACACTAATTGAAATCTAAACATGCTCATCACAAATGTATTGAATCATTTGTAAATAAATTAAGACTATTTCCAAATATTGGGTCAGTTGCAGTGTGCTTTGAGCTAGGAATGATCCCATGCTGATCAGGTCTTAGTACATATTTAAACTAACAAGACGGACTGTCAGATTTAGTGCTGTTGCACTGTGCCTCAGAGCTGTGGCCTAGCAGCAGACCAACAATAAAACTAAGTGTACTTGCAGTAGTGTTCTTGGAGTCCATGATGTATAACAAAGTTGCATACTAACTTGGAACACCTCATGAGCAGGTCTAACAGACTTGATATGGTGGGTGAAGTTATAAAATGAATTCTAAACACATCAAACAGCCTTTTGCAAACATGAAAAAACACAAATATAGTATCTGAAAAATGTGGAAACCATATTTTACATTTATATTTGGACTGAAGTGTAGTGTGACTCAGAATCCAAAATATTTAACACAATGCCACAGAAAAAGACAAGCAATGCATAAAAATATTTATGATCAAAATACATTTAAACATTAATCTTCAGTAAAAGAAGAAGTCAGTGTCCCCAGGATGTGCCCTAAATACATGGTAACCCTTGGCAGTGGAGGGTGAATGGTCCCCTTTTCCTCCAAGAGATCAAAGTATATTAATATATGTGTTTGTTACATACAACGTGCTAATGTCACATCTGATAGCTGAGTGGAGGAAGTTGGGTATTGTTGAATAAGCGTTGTTGCCCCTCCAAAGTCATGATGCCCCTAGGCCGGTGGAGCCTACATGGCCTTAGTCTAGAGCAGGCCCTGGGTGTCCCTAATTAAGCAATCACTCGGCTACCAGTTTGGAAAGTGCACATTGAAAGATACTGCCATGTTCTTCCATACTGTATTCCTTTAGAGCGTCATGGAGGTATCTTTGCGAATGTTCTCCATATCTGATATGAGATCTCTTATGATATTATATAGAGCTTGTTTTTTGTTGTGAAGTTTGAGCTGCAATGTGACATTCTTTAAAAATATTTACATTTTATACAATATTTATTTATTTATTATTTTTTGTTAGTTTATATCAGTTACCTGTTGTTACTTCTCAGGGAATTGGTCGACAGGTTAAGTCTTTAACTGACAGACAAGGCACTGCATTCATGTTTTGTATGGTGTGGGTGAACATATATGAACCATAACATATATTTGCCAGTATAAAAGGCATTTTGCAGCATTGTTCGGTTTTCCTAACATAATCTGAGCAGTTTACTGCACTCATATTGTACTAAGGGCACCGAGTAAGAATGATGCTGCATTTGTTAACTGTGAGCAGTTTCATTCCCTTAATATACAAGTTATCTGAAGAGCCAGTATGAGACTGACAATCATCAGGACTGTTCAGGCGTCACATAAAAAGGAATCTTCAATTACAGATGCCATTTGTCATATGATCAAAATCATAGTGTAGATGTGCTTTTACCTCCTCCCATTACATGCTCACATTGCTGGTGACCAACAATCTGCTTTAATACCAGCTTCAGACCATTTATTTGAGGGCTAAAATGCTAAGCTGGGCATGTGAAATTGAGACAAGGTTGAAATAAGAGATCTTCATCATAGCCTTCTTAGCATTATGTTTACCCCAGGAAAAAATGATGAATTTTTTTAACAAGAAAAAATGTTATTATGTGTAACAGAAACATGTAAATACCAAAATGTCAACATAATCACAGTAGAGAAGGTATGTCTAGTGTCCATTCCTCTACCAGTGGAGATTTAATACACATCCTTCATGCGATTAGTTTAGAAGCAGTCACCCATGCCTGGCCCAGTGTTGCAACTGGAACAGTAGAAGTGTGTTTCTTTGCATACTTTTCTTATATTTTTTATTTTTACTTGAGGATAAGTGGGTAGAATTACAGTGCATGACCAGCACAATTGACACACCCCTAGTATTATTATAGGCTACTATTGCAATAGGCTTAGTGACTTCCACATTTCCCTTCACACAAACATTGACAGATGCTGCATTGTGAAGAGTGCTGGGGAGGGCTATTGTCTGTCTTGTCCTTCTACTTGATCATAATTATTATCGCTTGTTTCCTCGCACCTACTTGCACCACGGTAAACCTTCATACAACTGAATTCACCAGCCATATCACAGTGTTGTTTTCATGTCAACATCTAATGACTGATTTACATTGTTATTGTTGCTGCCTAATGGTTCATTTTCAGTTTGTTGTAAAACTAGCTTTACAGCTTTTTGTTTCCATGCTAATTTTCTTTTGGTTGAAGGCTCTGCCACACTCACAAATTTTGATGAGTTACCACAGTTTGATGTTATTTCATTCACTGGATGGCAGCAGAATACTGTCCCAAGTGTTACTCAGGCATAATGCTGTACATTGGATCATAACAGCCTATCCAAAGAGATATTTGATGTTAATTTGTTTTACATGGAATTGTATTAACACCAAGAAGGGTTAAGCAATTAATAAGCTAGTTGCACCGACAAGACTGAAATCAGGCAGCTGAAGCCTAAGTGGGAATGCCAGCTGCACAGACACAAAACAGACAAAGCAGCTGCTGCTCAGGTTGTGGATGCCAATACGACAAACAAAACAGAAAAGAGGCCATATTTTTTCTGATTCACAGCCAGCATAACACAATGGACCGTTGGTTTACACTTCCTGTCTTTATTATAATATGTTTTAGAAGGTTCAATAAGATTTACAGCAGTTCTACATGAGACATCACACTTACACAAATATCATCAAAGCATAATGCCATGAACGCCAAAACTCAAGCAAACTACAACAGAAGTCAAAAAATAAGTTGAAAAAATGCACAAAATGGCAGATTGGTGCTGTGCCCCCTGTGTCAATGGTACAGTCCATGGCTCAGAATTTATTCACTTTTTCTGTTAGTTAAGTATATGATTTTTATCATTAATATTTGAGCGGAGCTTCTATTCTACTGCTGGTTTGCAATTTTGTGTCTCGTGTCTTTTCTGTTCTGACGGTGTTTGAAAATGAAAAGTAAAGGTCTTTTCCAGCTGCATGTCTTCTTATTTATTCAAACAACAGATAAAACCATTCATATGTACACTCCAGCCAACAGCCTGATGGTTAATGTACAGCCATTCAGCAGAGAACTAAAGACTCCAGACAAAGAACATCTGTACCTCAAACTAAAGTATTTCGAGATGATCAAGGGTTATATGGGTCTCGATTTAAGATGGCAGAATATTGCTTTGGAAAAGGAAACTACGTTTTCCCCTCACCAACTGATCATTTGCACCATTTACTAGAAACCAGTCAGGAAAAGCATATTTTCCAAGTGTATTGTTTGTGTATTTGTGTAATTTCTGTTTCCAAGTGCTTATGCTGTTTAGATATAATTTGAAACAAATCTTAGTTGATTGTTGCATCAGATTTTTCTCTATTCTTTGAAAGAGCTGTGGTTTATCTTTTTAGAGGGTGCATTCCACGTTTAATTAGTGTGCTCGAGCAATGGTTTAGCATGTCACAAATAACTAAAGATTTTCTGCTTGAGGGAAGAAACCCCTTGGCTCATCCAAAATATAAAAACATTCTTTTGGCAGCTTGTTTGGTTTCTGTTCTACCGTGAGGAGATGTTTTTCTTTTTTGCTGGACTAATCTGTCTGTATCTGTGTCAGATTAGGGCCATTTTTGATAAGGAGGACAATATCTTTTTTTTAATATGCAATACGTATAAAGTGGTCAGAGTGCCTATTCCTAAAGTATTCTTAAAAGGCAAAAAAACATATTTTTGCACATTTACACTTAACCAATTCAAAATGTTTTTTTAATTCCAGAATGGCTTAGGCAAGCATGGATTCAACCAGGTCCTGGAGCCTTTCTTTATGGCTTTGGTTCATATGGAGTTGATTGTATCACATAGTTTCTGCAAATGTTTTTTGGCCACATATTCATGCTGTGAGCCTTCCCTTTCACTTTATCTCAGAGGTGTTTTAGTGGATTGACAATTAGGGACTATGCAGGTCACTGGAGTACACTGAACACACTGCCATGTTCAAGGAAACAGTTTGAGATGATGGATTCTTTGTTGATTTGAAAAAGGGAAGCCCAAAACGAATGCATAGGGTCATCAACAGTACGCTTAGATAGTGTTCAAGCTATAAATGATGATCAGTTGGTATTTAGAGGCTTAACATGTACCAAGAAAACTTCCCCTTCATCATGACTGCCACCACCAGTCTGTACTGTTGACACATGGTAGGATGTACTGTATCCTACCTGGCATCCTATTGTACCCATGGATTCTTGCTATTTACACTAAACTCTGTCATCTGCATGTTACAGTGCAAATCAATGATAATACATGTTATTTATCGTATACTTAATACATAAAAGAAGAGCAGTAAAAGATATTACACTGATTACCGTATACAGAGGATTTTTCAAATATACGTTTTAAATATTTTTAAAAGCTTGCAGTGACTTGAATTCAAGAAGATTCTGAGGAAGAGCATTCTACAGTGCTAGAGCTGAAACACTGAATGATCTATCACTTATTAGTATTCTTCCTAGTCCTAGTAACTATAAGTAGGCAACAGACTTCAGAGGATCAAAGTTGGCAGGTGGAAGCATACAGTGTAATAAACAAGACAATCACCATCAAAGTGTAGGGGAACCCTTGGGCAAATCCTGTATAACTGGATGTTAATTTCTTTAGATTCAGATTCTGTTTATTGTCATTGCATTTAGCACAGTGAAATTGCAGCAATACTAAAGGTGCGTTCGCATATAATGGACATAATCTTACATATAAATGTCTATATGTAGAAGTGTGTCTGTCTTTCTGTCCAGTCCAGAAGTGCAGAGCAGCATGAAAGTGCGAAGCTACAGCATGAAGCTCAAAGAAAGCAACTCTGTCGCCAAAGTGTAACCGCTGTCACTAAAACAAAAATGAGGCAAGCACATCGGCAAAATGAAACCTCTGTGGAGAGAAAAACTCGCTTAGCTGCTGATAGACAATGGAGGCAAGCACGTCGGTAAAACGAAACCGATGAGGAGCCGCTAATACACAGCCCATGCGATTGATTGATTGAAGTGCCACAATCCATGGTTTCTAGGAGCCCGGGCTTTTTACAGCTAGTTATATTATAATGCAATACAACAGAATAACTAAATATTGCACTTATGTATAATATACATATGAATTGAGTGCAAAATTAGAAATAGGTAAATAATATAACTTGCAAAGAATTTAAACATGAACTTGTAGTGCAAGAGTGACTGTTGTTATGTTCGTCATTGTCAGTCATAAGTGTTTAGTAGTATTCAGTTTTTGTATGGCTCTGGGTTAGAAACTCTTCTTAAATCTGTTTGTCTGCAATTGGATGAACCTAAACCACCTGCCAGAGAGCAGCAGCTCAAACAAGTGATGTTCAGGGTGGGAAGGGACTTTTATGATGTTGGCTATTTTGTTGAGACAGCAAGAGCTGAAGAGTTCCTCCAAAGAGGGCAATGTCCAGCCAATAATTTTCTGGGCATAATTTATGATCCTCTGAAGGGCTCTCCTGTCTGCCAATGAGATGTTGGCATTTCATGCAGAAATGCAGTATAACCACACACTCTCAATGGAGCAGCAGTAAAAGGACACCAGCAGCTTCTACTTCACGTTGTTTTTTCTGAGGATCTTCAGTAAGTAGAGTCTCTGATGTGCTTTCTTGACTGCCACTGTGGTGTTTATGGACCAGGAGAGATCTTCTGCAATGTGTATACCCAGAAACTTGAAGGCAGGAACTCTTTCCACACAGCCTCCATTGATGCACACTGAGTTGTGGTTTGCATTGTGTCTCCAGAGGTCTATTATAATTTATTTTATTTTGTTAGAGTTCAGGGCGATATTGTTCTCAGTGCACCATGCAGTCAACCTTTGGACCTCATCATTATAGGCTGTCTAGTCTCCTCCTGAAATAAGTCCAACCACAGTCGTGTCATCTGTGAACTTGATGGTTTTGGTAGAATGGGAGGGTACACGGTCATAGGTATAGAACGCATATAGAAGTGGGCTCAACACACAGCCCTATGGGACACTGGTTTTCAGTATGAGGGTGGAGGAGAAGTAGGTGCCTAATCTAACCATCTAAGGGCATTTAGTCAGAAAATCTTTGATCGGACAGAGGTCTTAAGCCAATGAGCTTTGTGATCAGTTTATCTGGAATCACTTTGTTAAAAACTGAGCTGAAGTCTACGAAGAGCATCCTCACATAGCTCCTCTGCTGCTCAAGATGGGAAAGTGCAGTATGCAAGGTTGTGGAGATAGCATCTTCTATGGAAGTGTTTGCTCTGTAACATTACTGGTGTGGATCCACAGTGACTGGGAGGCTGGCTTTGAGGTGTTGTAGGACCAGTTGTTTGAAACATTTCATAATAACTGGAGTGAGTGCTGCTGCATGTTAGTCATTGAGACTGCTGATGACAATTTTTTTTTTACAATGGAATGATCGTGATAAGCTTCAGGCAAGATGGAATGATACACTTAAACAGGGAGAGATTGAAGAACTTTGTGAAGATCCCACAGAGTTGAACTGCACATTCTTTCAGTGTCCATCCTATCACTCCATCAGGACCATCAGCCTTCCTTGAATTGATTGCTCTGAGCACCTGCCTCACATCATGCTCTTGTACCATGAAGGTCTGGTCATAGAGGGTTGGTGTGGGTGAGGTGAGACTGCTGAGGCCTGTCTCCTGGGGCCTACATGTGGCTGTCTCTGCTGTTTCCACCTCAAATTGAGCAAAGAAATAATTCAATACCTCTGCCATCAAGATGTCTGCATCAACAGCCATGTGGTTACTGGTTTTGTGGTTGGTGATGTGCTGAATGCAATGCCAAAGTCACAGTGAGTCAATGTTAGCAAAGTGGTCCTCAGTCTTCCTTTTGTAGGCCATTTTAACCTCTCTGATGGCTCTGGCCATGCTGTAAAGTGCTTTGTTGCCAGACCTGAAGGCTGTATTTCTGTGCTTGAGGAGAGATCTGACTTCCTTCATCATCCATGTCTTCCAGTTGGGGTACAAACAAATATATTTGCTGACAGTGTCATTGTCAACACAGTTTTTTAATGTAGCAGAGTACAGTTGATGTGTACACAAATCCTGATCCTGAAATGTCCCAGTCAGACCTTTCAAAGCAATCCTGAAGCTGTAATGTCAGTGCTTGTCAGGCCATGTTTTAACAGGCTTTGTGGTTATTTGGGCTTTCCTTCTGAGGGGAGTGTATGTTGGAGTCAAAAGTACAGATAAAATGATTTAACTGGCCTAAATAAGGCATCTGTTTGGTCCTATAACAATTCTTGATACTTGAGTAAATCTTGCCCAGTGTGTTTTTCCCCCTAGTGGCACAATTGATGTGTTGATGAAATTTAGGGAGAACTACTTTTAAGTCTGTGTGGTTCAAATCACCAGCTATAATATGAATGGCTTCGGGATATGTGTTTTTCTGCAAGCAAGTAACCTAGAACTCTGCTAGCGTTACTATCCGGTGGAATGTAGACAGCTGTATCTATGATAACGGTAAACTCCCGAGGCAAGTAAAAGGGCCTGCATTTGATAGACAGATACTCCAAAATCAGAAGAGCAGTGATCGCCTATGATCTTAGTGTCAGTACACCAGCTATTATGTATGTTAAAAAAAAGTATGTAAAGTGCAAAAAGTCTTCCCAGACCCAAGTCTTATTTGGCAAACTGCGCAAGATGGCAGTTCTTCTGATCATGTGGCAGTAGGACAGTAAGGGGAGGAGACAGGTGAAGGAACACCGGAACACAGGAAGTGACATTGGTGAAGGAGAGCTGTCAGTCTTCTGGTCTGCAGAGGCAGAAAACCAAGAACATTATCACACAGCGCCTTCCTCTGGACTGGTGGAGAATTACCATCACCAAATCCCTAAAACTGTTTCTTATGTGCACCCACGTGACAACCGATAAAGAAGATCAGAGAGGTAAGATAGAGGTTGGTTATTAAGTGCTTTGTAAGTCAGCTGGGGTATTTTATAGTGGATACGTAATTCATTTGGTAGCCAGTATAGTTCCCTAACAGTTAGCTTTGTGTACTTAAGAACTCTAGTAACAGTATTCTGAATGTACGGCAATTCAAATAAAAATTTGTCCAAGTAGATAACATTTTCCAACATTCAACTATTCGGTTTTCGTGATTACTTGCCCACTCTGGCCTTATTTTCCTGTTCTGGACTCCATCTGCTCTAGCCCCTGCACTTCAAGGTCCAACATGCTGCGAGTACAAAGAAGTCACTGCCGTCTGACACCAATAATCATACTGTGGTTAAAGTATTTTAGATCACCTGTCTTGCCCATTCTAATATTTGATGAAACAGCAACAACTAAAATTCTTGATCTTACCTACATGCTACATATTTGGAGGTTGGCTGTTTTAAGAAGCTTAACTTAAATTAACTTGGATTAATGAGCAGGTGTACTTAATAAAATGCCAACTGACTGTATAATCTGTTAGAATGTATAGGGAGCATTTAGTAGCCATGTGACTTAGGTCTCCTGGGTTCCAGTTTTGTGGAGGTACTGAAGGCCTAAAGGAGATTTTGTCACAATTCACACAATGGCTTCCTTTTTGCGTTCATCGTTCTTGTTGACAGCCTTTGGCAAGCTACATCCAAAACTGAAGCAAGCAGCCCCCAGGATGTCATCCAGTACTAATACCACTGTTCCACTTTGGAATAATGACCATAAGCATCAAACTGTGTTTGTCATTTTTAAAGTTCTAGGTTATCAGTAAAATCCTAAGATAATATAATACCACTGTCCAGTGACACTATTGCTGTAATGAATTAGGAGAACAAAAAGCAGTGTTGTATTTTTTACACAAATACAAGGTGCTAAAGGAGAAGAATAGCAGTGAAGGAAACCTTTATTTACACACATGCACTTGTCGCTAAGGGGAAGGAAAAATAAATAAGCAAAATAATTTGACTACTATCTCTCTTGATCTGCCTCTCAGTCGGTGCAGTGTACAGTGCTTCAAGCCAAGAATTAAGGAGAGCACCAGTGGCGATTCGTGTGTTGTAGCTGGGAGACAACCGCAGGTGACCTAAAGTGAGTTTCTGCAGCTCAGTGTCAGCACGGCTGCCCCCCTCCAGCAAGTCGGCAGCTGCTGTGTCTAAAGCGGGCCTGCAGCTGTCACAGGTATGTCCACTGCTGTTACTGCTTCCATCCTTCCTGCCTTTTCAGACACTGGGTCTACATGCAGCTCCTTCACAAAGATGCCTCAGGCAGGGTCACGAGTCAGCAATCAAATTGAAGCATTCCGGGCATTTGAAAACTCCAGGCAGAAGTTTTCAGCTTTATCTTAAAGCAGCCCTGTTCCTTTTCTTTTGACACCTCTCACTGTAGTTCCTTTAAAGTCATCAGGGTGAATAAAACTTAGCTTATTATTATTTTACCAGATGCAAAATTTTGCACATTATCACTACATCTAGATATACAATTTTTTTGGCCTGTGAGATTCCTTTTCTTTAAGTAGTCCAAGACCATTGTGAGCTAACCTAAGTATGCTATAACTGGTTTGAGGGCTGTGAAGGCCGGCAACATTGAATGCACAGCAGGAATCGACCTTGGACATGGTGTGAGCCCATTGCAGGTCACACTCGTGCACATACTCTCCTGTTAGAGGATGTTAGAGGAAAACCAAAGTTTTTGGAGGAATATGCAGATTCAACACAATGACTAGACTGGGATTAGAATCCAGTGTGTAAGGCAGCAGAACTCATTGCTGCCCCAGTGTTTTGCTCACAGGAAGGAAGGCTAACTATAAAACATTTTTGAAGATACTACCTGTGTTGCTAAAATTTTCATTTTTCCGGTACATTACTTGGCAACATACAGTTGTTTGAGACAGAAGCAGTTTGACCAAAGATGTCTGATTACCAAACACACTCACAGGGAACTGCAGCCATTTTGAAATCAAAGGGGTTATTTGACTAGATGTAAGTTACCTGTTGGTATAACTAGAAAAGATTCTCCTTTCTCACATCTTGCTAAGACTGTTGCCACTCATTCTTGAGTCGATGCCCCCCAGTCAGACTGTTATTTATTTTCAAGCAACTCCACTTTAAAGAAAGCTACTGGCATCATAAAGAAGGTACTTTATACAATGATAATAGTTGTCCCAAGCCCTACCCATCACTGCTTTAAGATTTCATATAGCCTATATTCTATGTTTGACTGTACTTGAGTTATCATTCAGTTTTTATGACAATATGTGTAGATGTTTTCAGTGACGCTACAATAAATTGTCGCACTTGGGTTACAAAGTTGCACAGGAGCACTTGGGGTTTTCCAAGAGAGAGAAACTTTATTTCAGCATAGGTGGAACAAACACAAATCTCTTTCAGGAGCGATCTGGCCATACAAGGGACAACTGTCGAACCGGCTGCCTCGGCTCCACCTCCTGGTCAAAAGAACACAAAACTTTTCTCTTCAAAGGGGCACGGGTGCCCCAACCGGAGCAAAGGGAGTCTGGGGGAAGAGAGACAAGGCAATGAAACACTAGGACAGCCATGGCGCGGATGTTTAAATGTTCGAAGCCCCCCGCGAGATGGCAGTAAGCAGCAGGCTAGCAGCTGATCCCACAAAGAGGAGATGAAAAGCTGTGCTTATTTCCCATTGAATCACTGTTTAAGAGGGGGCTTCAGAGAAGCGGACACATTCACAAAATATACAAACATATATACTGTAGTGGGGTAAGTGATAAGGCAGAGCGAGTCCTAAAATAGTTGGGGTGCCAACCTGGCAAACCCTGTTTAATTCAAACATAAAAGAACTCAACATGCGCAAAATGGCACTACTATAAACAACCAATCAACAGCCTCTTATTGCCCAGTACTGGCATTCCTAAGTAGTTTTGTTCTAGAGTTATTCCTGGCAGTCAGGCTGTTGAGTTCAAATATGACACCACCTTCAGGGGATGTTACCCTTTTATATCAGCAGGACCGGAAAGGGTGGGGCTTCTCTGGCTCTGTTGCCCTCATTGAGCAGTTTCCCAGTGTTGTGAAGGAAAAAGGAGACAAGACTGTCAGCAACAGTGCCCCCTGTCATCCCAGGGAGGTACCACATACCTTGGGTGAGCCAGGAAAGTGAACTTGTGACAACTATGCAGAATATGACAATATGTACATACAAACAGATGCCCAGATGGATTTATTAAAGTGGGCATAGCTTGTTCTTTCATTGTGTTATCAGAACACCTGTAACATATACCTAACATGAAAAAATTACCAGCTAATCTTTTAGATTCTTTTCTTAATTAAGGATAGGAAGAAATGTCAAAATTGGCTATGCAGCTGTTACCTGTAACCTTTTACCTGTCTCACTGGCGGTACTGCACCCCACTCTTTCAACCCTAGGGATCTCTAATAGCAGGTTGCTTCTCTGACTGGAGCTGTCATTTCTTTCACCCAGTTTACCACCAACAGAGGGCTTCACATATTCTCAGCAGTGCTAGTAGCAATCGGAGAGATACTAGCCTCAAGCTGCAAAAACAATAGCACCAAATACAGTCATATGAAAAAGTTTGAGAACCCTTCTTAATTCATTGGATTTTTGTTTATCATTGGCTGAGCTTTCAAAGTATAGCAACTTCCTGTTAATATAAGACATGCCTTATAGAAACAGTAGTATTTCAGCAGTGGCATTAAGTTTATTGGATTAACAGAAAATATGCAATATGCTTCATAACAAAATTAGACAGGTGCATAAATTTGGGCACCCCAACAAAAATATTACACCAATACTTAGTTGAGCCTCCTTTTGCAAATATAACAGCCTCTAGACGCCTCCTATAGCCTTTGATGATTGTCTAGATTCTGGACCATTCTTCCATACAAAGTCTCTCCAGTTCAGTTAAATTTGACGGCTGCCAAGCATGGACAGCCTGCTTCTAATCATCCCTTAGATTTTCGATGATATTCAAGTCAGGGGACTGTGATGGCCATTCCAGAATATTATACTTCTCTCTCTGCATGAATGCCTCTGTAGATTTCGGACTGTGTTTTGGGTTATCCAACAACTGCGTAATATCAACTTTGTGACCGATGCTTGAACATTATCCTGAAGAATTTGTTGATATTGGTTTGAATTCATCCAACACTCGACTTTAACAAGGCCCCCAGTCCCTGAACTAGCCACACAGCCCCACAGCATGATGGAACTTCCACCAAATTTGATAGTAGATAGCAGGTGTTTTTCTTGGAATGCGGTGTTTTCTTCCGCCATGCAAAACGCTTTTTGTTATGACCAAATAACTCAATTTTTTTCTCATCAGTCCAAAGCACTTTTTTCCAAAATGAATCTGACTTTTCTAAATGAGTATTTGCATACAACAAGCAACTCTGTTTGTGGTGTGAGTGCAGAAAGGGCTTCTTTCTCATCACCCTGCCATTCAGATGTTCTTTGTGCAGATTGCGCTGAATTGTAGAATGATGTACAGATACACCATCTGCAGCAAGATGTTCTTGCAGGTCTTTGGAGGTGATCTGTGGGTTGTTTGTAACTATTCTCACAATCCTGTGCATATGCCGCTCCTGTATTTTTCTTGACCTGCCAGACCTGGGTTTAACAGCAAATGTGCCTGTGGCCTTCCATTTCCTGATTACATTCCTTACAGCTGAAACTGACAGTTTAAACCTCTGAGATAGCATTTTGTAGCCTTCCCCTCAACCATGATTCTAAACAATCTTTTTTTTCATATCTTTTGAGAGTTGCTTTGAGGATCCCATTCTGTCACTCTTCAGAGGAGAGTCAAAGGGAAGCACAACTTGCAACTGACCATCTTAAATACCTTTTCTCATGATTGGACACACCTGTCTATGAAGTTTAACAAGCTAATCCAACCAATTTGGTGTTGCAAGTAATCAGTTTTGAGCAGTTACATGTACTCAAATCAGCAAAATTACAAGGGGACCTAAATTTGTGCACAGCCAGTTTTTCACATCTGATTTAATTTCATACAACTAAATACTGCTTCATTAAAAATCTTTGTTCAGAAAACATCCTAGTACTCAGATGTTCGTAGGAAATGAAAGACATACCATTGTTATCTTTTTTTGTTGAAAGTAGAGTAAATTATTATGCAGGCTGGGAAGGGTTTCCAAACTTTTTCATATGACTGTATGTGTAATACAAAGAATTATACAGCAGGGATAGGTTCATGTAGCCTTTATTTATTCCCTGATGATATTTTTCAGATGGCCTAGATCCTTAGTTACAGATGATGTATCCTTAATCAAAAAACGAAAAAAAGACTTCTTGCCAGAAGGAAAGCTCATTTTCCAAGTATCCATCAACTAAACAGCAAGCACCATTTAAGTGTCCATTTACAGCTAAGAGACTCCTAGTAAATGTCTAGCTTAGCTCAATTGTAAAAGATAAAGTTCCATTTTTGCAACAAGCATCACCTGAACTGAACTGGGAGAGCTCAATCCAATAAAGTCCAGTTAAATGCAATAACTCTTCTCTTCCCTTCTTGCTTAAATTAAGGGCACATGGCAGGCTTTCTTTCCACTAGCAGAGCAGATAATTTCTCAAAGCTTTGGAATTGTACTAATTTATTATTACCAAGTCAAGGTCTATTCCCATGGGAATCAAAAACTGCAGTTTCTAACTAAACAAAATACTCTGAACACAGCTTTGCCTTTCAGCATTCCCAGAATACATTGCACTTTTGTTCAGCTTGACAACACTTTCAGAATTTGGCCTTTTACCTGAAATCTGTCAGCTGAAAAGGTTAAAGTATCTCCCATATAGCTGTGTTTCTTGGCTTTGCCTGGGTATTATTTTAAAAATCTGCCATAAATTTCCCATTCGTGAATGTTGAGCATGCTTTCCATTACAGTACCATCACAACCTGCATGCAACTTCGTCTATGTTCATACATCACACTTTAGTATTTTATGTAATTCTTTTGGACTCTGAACTGCCCCATTAACGTTTTATATCTGAAACTTGACTTATAGTGAAATGTACCTGTGTAGTCAATTTCAGGTTTGTGGTTTGAAAAACAAAACTCTACATACAGTAATAAACAAGCAGAAACTTAACTTTATAGATACAGAAATGAACTTTAGCTACGCACACAGCAGTGTTTACGACAGTAATGAAGATTTAGATCAGGGTGACAAAGATTCTGTTTTACACTGTTGGCCCTTAACAGATGTGTTATTTTTGTACTAACACACTACTGGTTTCATAAGAGCCACTGAAGTCTATGACTGGTACTGAGAACCAGCAACGTGTGGTTTACACACTTGGATTCAATGCCTGGTTCTTAAAGGAGTATTTTTACTTGCTCTGGTGTTTAACAAACTCTAGCTGGAATTATTATCACTATTATTGTCACAGTTCCTAGTATTTAGCACTGCGATGCACTGTATTTGCCATTGACTAAGGTTGCTAAAAAAACACCTACAATTGTATATGGTTGTGATTAAGCTGCCAAGTGAACATACAGAAGATATAGAAATGATCTTTTTGAAAATCTTCCATGTGCATAATCTTGGCAGAACTCTATAAGACAGAAGAGTTAGTTCCTAAACAGGATAATCTCATTGAAATATAACTGAAATATCAGTTGTTTTTTTCATAAATCTGTTGCCATATTAGACAATCTGTTTAATTATACTTCTGCTGTCTTCTGTGCTAGAAAGCGTCAATGCTCTCATCTGTGACAGATGAGGACAGTGAATTAATCCTCAGTTCCTTTGTAGAATGTACAGAACATGATCTTTTCATACAAATGAGCGCTTTGTGTGTCTGGCTAATGCTGTATTGACCACATATTCCAGTGACCAGTTCATAAGTCACCATCTCAGTGCTGACACCCATTTCACTAACCTGTTAACACCAGGTTCCAGTTTTTATAAAGATTCATAATAGCACTTTGTTCGGGATCGTATTTACACTTAAACAATATCATTAGCAGCCTAAGATTTTTGTTTATTTTAATTTTAATAATAATTAAATTTTACATTATATAGTGCCATTCTATAGCGAATGTAGTCCCCAAAGTAGTTTATAAATACAGGTTATGGCTAGCATATATGGTACCATACAGTCTAAGTATTGTTTGTTGAACAGAAATGTCCACTCTATAGTTTACTATCCACAGTTTTAGCCATATTGTGCCTGCCTCTGAATCATTTAATGAATATTTTGACATGACATCCTTCTGGAGATGTACAGAAAAATTAATTTTGCAATATTTCAGGAACAATAGCCCTGCAGTGGGTCAATGCACAAGCACGAATACACACACACAAACACATATCTTATATATAAACGTCTACTCATGGAAGTATGTGTGTCTGTCTGTTTGGCCCAGAAGTCCGAGGGTACAGCATGAAGCTCAAAGAAGTCAACTCTATCGCCAAAGTGAAACTGCCAAGAAAAGAGAAACTTGCTTAGCTGCTAATACACAAGCGAGGTGAACACATCGGCAAAACGTAAACACCGAAAAGAGATAAACTCGCTTAGCTGCTGATAGACAAGGGGGTCAAGCACATTGGCAGAACAAAATCACCAAGGAAAGAGAACTTAGCTGCTAATGCACAACCGATGCAACTGATTAAAGTGTCAAAATCCATGGTTTCTAGGAGCCTGGGGTTTTTACAGCATGAGCTTATACAGCTTATATATACAGGTACTGGTCATAAAATTAGAATATCATGACAAAGTTGATTTATTTCAGTAATTCCATTCAAAAAGTGAAACTTGTGTATTAGATTCATTCATTACACACAGACTGATGTATTTCAAATGTTTATTTCTTTTAATTTTGATGATTATAGCTGCCAACTAATGAAAGTCCCAAATTCAGTATCTTGGAAAATTAGAATATCAATTAAGACAAATGCAAAAAAAGGATTTTTAGAAATGTTGGCCAACTGAAAGGTATGAACATGAAAAGTATGAGCATGTACAGCACTCAATATTTAGTTGGGACTCCTTTGGCCTGGATTACTGCAGCAATGTGGCGTGACATGGAGTCGATTAGTCTGTGGCACTGCTCAGGTGTTATGAGAGCCCATGTTGCTCTGATAGTGGCCTTCAGCTCTTCTGAATTGTTGGGTCTGGCGTATTGCATCTTCCTCTTCACAATACCCCATAGATTTTCTATGGGGTTAAGGTCAAGCGAGTTTGCTGGCCAATCAAGAACAGGGATACCATGGTCCTTAAACCAGGTACTGGTAGCTTTGGCACTGTGTGCAGGTGCCAGGTCCTGTTGGAAAATGAAATCTGCATCTCCATAAAGTTCCTCAGCAGCAGGAAGCATGAAGTGCTCTAAAACTTCCTGGTAGATGGCTGTGTTGACCTTGGACCTCAGAAAACACAATGGACCAACACCAGCAGATGACATGGCACCCCAAACCATCACTGACTGTGGAAACTTTACACTGGACCTCAAGCAACGTGGATTCTGTGCCTCTCCTCTCTTCCTCCAGACTCTGGGACCTTGATTTCCAAAGGAAATGCAAAATTTACTTTCATAAGAGAACATAACTCAGCAGCAGTCCAGTCCTTTTTGTCTTTAGCCCAAGCGAGACGCTTCTGACACTGTCTCTGAAGTGACTTGACACAAGGAATGCGACAGCTGAAACCCATGTCTTGCATACGTCTGTGCGTGGTGGTTCTTGAAGCACTGACTCCAGCTGCAGTCCACTCTTTGTGAATCTCCCCCACAGTTTTGAATGGGTTTTGTTTCACAATCCTCTCCAGGGTGCAGTTATCCCTATTGCTTGTACACTTTTTTCTCCACATCTTGTCCTTCCCTTCGCCTCTCTATTAATGTGCTTGGACACAGAGCTCTGTGAACAGCCAGCCTCTTTAGCAATGACCTTTTGTGTCTTGCCCTCCTTGTGCAAGGTGTCAATGGTTGTCTTTTGGACAATTGTCAAGTCAGCAGTCTTCCCCATGATTGTGTAGCCTACAGAACTAGACTGAGAGACCATTTAAAGGCTTTTGCAGGTGTTTTGAGTTAATTAGCTGATTAGAGTGTGGCACCAGGTGTTTTCAATATTGAACCTTTTCACAATATTCTAATTTTCTGAGATACTGAATTTGGGACTTTCATTAGTTGTCAGTTATAATCATCAAAATTAAAAGAAATAAACATTTGAAATACATCAGTCTGTGTGTAATGAATGAATCTAATATACAAGTTTCACTTTTTGAATGGAATTACTGAAATAAATCAACTTTGTCAAGATATGCTAATTTTATGACCAGCACCTGTATGATGGTTGGAGTACCAATCAGCTCACCCCACTAACACATTAATTAATTAACAACAAAGACATAATGGGAAGATGACCCATATAACAAAAATCAAACAAGCTGCTGAATTGCATTGAGCCTCAATGTTAATTACGGGAAGCTCAATCTTCAGTGACAGGCTGGTCAAAATGTGACGCTCCGGGAACAGCTCCTTTTATTGTGAAAGGACCAGAGGGGGCGGGGCCTTTCAGGGCATCAGCATGTAGCTAGAAGTCATCCTTGGGTGCCCATTCACTGCTAGAGAAAGGGAGAGGATACCACTAGAGTCAGCAGCCCTTTTTATCCTGAGGAGGAACTGCTTAGCTACTGGTAGTCTGGAAGAGGGTTCTCAGATGCAGACAAATTAAGTATAAAAAGTAAATATATATAAATATATATATAAAAAAGTATATATATATAGATAGATAGATAGATAGTTATAGATAGTTATATATATATAGAGATATATATATATATATAATATACATTTAAGCACACACATTTATTTGTTTATTTTTTATATTTTTGCCTTCAAAAACATTGTAATAGCATTCTACTAATCAATAAAATAATAACATACCAGATATAACCATTTACTTCAAACTGAATTGAATAAAAGCAAATAAAAAAACTAGAAAAACAAAATAAGATCCAACCACACACATTTAGTTATGTATTTTGTCACACACATGCACATAGGGAGCATCTACAGGGTTCTAGTGAGGTAAGCCACCCATCGCTAGCACTTGAGGAAGTACTGCCAATAACACTGAGGATTCTCCAGCATTACAGAGGACTGACAAGCCGAGACTGCCCTGGATGTGAGAAGTCTGTCATTTTTACATTAAAACCTTTCTGTTCTCTTTTGATTCTTCTTTTTATACACACACACACCTACTGTATACACAGCATATATACATAAACAATCACACTTTAAATTAGTTGTCACAGGGAATTGCTTTGGGAAATTCTCTGAGTGGGACACCAAAACATGTGAAGCCACTGAGCAGAGCTCTCAGTGCTGTACCTGTGTTGTCACCAGTGAAGGAACAAGCTAATTGGATTGGCCATGTCCCATCTGTAATAAATTAAAGGAATCCCTAGACTTTCTGTCATCATCTCCAATTATCCAAGAGGTTAACAAAGAATAAGAGAAGTGGACAACAGGAGACCAGTTTGTTTCACACACACACATGCATTGTGTTTTATTTGGCAGAATGGCCTGTTCTTGTCATAACTGTTCAAATGTTCAAATATATTATTGTGCAAACGTGTTAGGCTGCCTAGGAACGTTATTTTTACATCTAGTTATTTTAATTCATCCAAGCCCTTTGCCCTGCTTGTTGTTCTTTTCCCTGTCTAGGTTTTCTCTCTCTCTACTTCAGTTTGGGGTGGTAAGGTGGCCAGTCTAATAGTGCAAACGTGATCTCTTAACAAGTCTTAATAGTTTCTGCAGTGGTCATTATCATGCTGACAGATTAAGTTTTGCTAATAAAGTTTATCTAATCTAATCTAAAGTACTTTTTTTGAAGATGTTGTATAATGAACCAAAATCTGTTTGTTTCTCAGCAGTCATTATTTCCAAGATTTTAAACAGATTCTTTACACCATTGGCTGAAATGCTCTTCTAGATCATGACATAGTTGTCACCTTGCTTCACAGCAGGCTACAGACAAGCATTAAATTTGTTCTTGCCATCTCTTTTTCTGCCAAATTTCAAATTTGCCCTCATTCCTCCATAAGACTTTCTGCCAGTATTTGTTGCTCTGTGCTTCATGCATCCTGACATCTCTTCTGCTTGTTGCCTTTCCATAAGAATGGCTGCCTAGCTGCAGCACACCCTAGAAGACTACTTTTTTTAAGACTGCTAAGGTCAGCTCTTCAAACGAGTGTGCTTTGGAGATGTAAAGAATATCAGTAGGAGATAAACAGGGTAGGATCAGATGAAACCTTAGTAGAGGGACAGCCAACAGGTTTAAATATCAGGAAACAGATTTAGTTATAATAATCAAACAACAAACACCAATACAGAAATCCATAATATAAAACAAAAGTCCTAGAATTAAAATTATCCTGAAAAATGCCTCCTAGTCTCCACTATGCTACAGAAAGAATGCAAACAAGGTAACAGATCCAAAGCAAGAATGCCTGGGTATTTATATAGATGTTTTAACTAATGGCAACATGACATCAAACACACAGTTCTGGAATTTTTCATGTGGTAGCACTTTGACATCCTCATCTTGAACATTATCGCTGTGGCCATGAAGCACAATACAAAATGGTGAATCCTGCTAAAGCTGCTTAAACAGAATGTCTCCGCAATGACATCACTGAACATAATGATACCTTCTAATAATTCCAATAGCATCAATTGAAATTACAATGCGCTTCTCATGGTGAACTAAAATATGCCAATATAGAACAATGACAAGAGAAGAATGTTGTACATTATGATTTGGACACCTACATTCTTGGTATCCTAATTTTTTTGATTTGGTACATGGTATTGTTTTTATTAATGTTATTAATTTTTCTCTTCGTTCAGTGCTGCCATGGCTGTTCATGGCTGTGTACATGATGTTGGATGCTGAGCAAGCACGTCACGGAATTTCACTCTGTTTCATAAGCAAGTGGCCTTCTAAGTACTGCTCATCATATGCAGAAAACCTTTTCTGAGTCTTCCACTGCATTTTCTGCATTCCTATTACCTGGTTACTTCATATTTCACCACATCTTGAAAATCCGGTTTTTAATGTGATGTTGCATGCTTGTTGATGCAAAACGGAGATCATGTGTTAGTTCAGCCATTTTAAAACTTCTGGTCAAGTCACCTCAAAATTTATGGCTTCCATCAGCTTCCCAGGTTCTTAAATTGCACTACTGCTTTTCACTGGTCTGAAGGAGACGTGCTGATGGAGGAATTTAACAAATACATGGAATAGCGGGGATGCCTTAAGGAGAGTTTTGTGATAGTCAAATCATCTCTTAAGATGTTAATACGTTTTTAGAACAATATTTTTTTGTATCAATGTTTATGTAAAGTTAGTTTAATATAGATTCCTCCCACAGTCCAAAGACATGCAGGTTAGGTGGATTGGCGATTCTAAATTGTCCCTAGTGTGTGCTTGGTGTGTGGGTGTGGGTGTGTGTGTCCTGTGGTGGGTTGGCACCCTGCCTGGGATTGGTTCCTGCCTTGCGCCCTGTGTTAGCTGGGATTGGCTCCAGCAGACCCCCGTGACCCTGTGTTTGGATTCAATGGGTTGGAAACTGGATGGATGAATGGATAGTTTAATATATTGTATTTTCAAAACCAAATAAATGCATGCTGCCCACAAATCTAGCTTTAAAAAGAATTTTACTTGAGTAGTGTAAGACTTTGCATAATACTGTGCAGATATAAATATAGTGTAATGTGTTTATGTATGTATTTATTTTTTGCTATGTGTTTACATATGCAGCATGCATATTCACTGTATATATATACAGGGTATATATATATATATATGCTGTATATATATATATGCTGTATATATATATATATATATATATATATATATATATGCTGTATATATATATATATATAGATAGATAGATACTTCCCCAAGGGGAAATTTACATATATATATATACTGTATATAATACACAAGCATTCCAACTTTTTGCAAGCCAGAAATTATTATTTATTATCCCAAAAAGTTTTTTTTCTTCCAATTTTTTTTCTCTTTCATTTCTGTGTGACATCTTGTGCCAACAGATATTCCAAATTGTCATGGGGGAAAGAACATTAACATTAGCTGAGTTCATTTAACACATAGAAGAGCTGTGGGTGAAAACGAGAGCAAGAGAAAAAGACAGAAAGTGTGTGTTGGAACCATCTGCAGTGTTAGAATGTATGGGATTTTTTTGTTCATATTAACTCTTGATCCACTTGATGGTTTTAGATGCAATGTACGGCTTCTTTTAATGTGCTGCCTGTAACACTGGCTCTCATCTCGTAGAGGCATTAAAACTGTTTTCATTCTTGTGTTTATATAAAGCAAAAAAAACTACTAGAAGGATATATTTTTTTCATATTAGCTGTTTGACAACTATATGTTTTGAATATTGGTGATTTAAAAAAAATCCCCCATACTTGGAATAAACCAAACTGAAAATAAAAAATGGTTATTTGGTAAACCATAGCTGATAACAGTCATCAATCTGTTTTTCAAATGTACTCATACTGCCCAAATCCAGAAAGTATTAATGTATTGTTTGTTCAAAATAGGATGTACTGAAAGAAGAGCAAAATGCCTGTAGGCATGGCAGTCTCTAGGGCAAATTAACTATTTTTTTTCCAGAATGTGAATGTAAAGTGTAACATCCTATATCATCCATCATTTTATTCATTTCAATGATACTTTACATGGGCCGTGCAGCAGCCTCCCATGCAGTGTTTGCATTTAATCCCCTTCAGGCACATTTTTTTTTCAGGCACTACAGTTTGTTCCATCCATATACCATAGATCTATGTGCCAGTAAGAAAACATGAGAAAGGCCTGCTTTCATAATGAAAATCAATTATCTATCAATGTGATTCTCTTACAGTATGTAAAGACTACCATTTATCACAAAATAATATGAAAGGAATGCCATATTTGCACCAATGTGCAGAAGGTGATGATATAAGATGGTATGCTGCCAATAGAAGCAGAAGAGGCATAGCCTGGTGGAGACAAAGACATGTGGGTCCCTTACAGATTGCAAATGGATGGCCCCTGATTCTAAATTACCTCAACTGCTTAAACTTGACACACTTTGGAAAAGTATTTTGGTATTTGGTACACTGTATTAAACTCCTAGGGCAATGATTGATTGCCTGAATTGTTTGTTCATTAATATAGTGACTTTCAGGTTCTGTATAAATTAATTGAACAGCATGGTAGCACAGTGGTTGGAGGTGCAGAGATCAAAGCTTATGCCATTGTCAGTTTGAATGAAATTTCTACTTTCTCCCCAAGTCTGTGTGTGTTTTCTGCAGATACTCAAACCACCCTAAAAATGTGCAGATCAGCTTGACCTGCAGCTCTATAAGTTGGCCATGCTGATACGTAGATAAGTGCACTTTGTAATAGCCTTACACCCAACACAGCAATGGTAGTCACCAGTCCCTTTAACCCTGGAGGTTTAAGCAGTTTTAAAACATGAATGAATATAAATAAAATTACATTGATTTCTAATTTGAAATGCCTCAGATATGACCATGAGCTATTACACGGTGTGTTGATGCTTTGTCTGTTAATGGCTTCTTCTCTTTCCAATAATACTGATACTGACACTTTCTGCAAGTTTTGTCTTTTGAGATCTACCATTATGTGTCATCAGAGTACTGTAGATTCTCACCATGTGCCCAGCGCTGCCGGGATCAGCTAGGGATTCCCATTACTTTGGGGTAAATTAAGAGCAGAAATGCAGCCAGCAATTTTTATCACTTGTTACAACCTCAGGAGCTTGGATGCTCCCTCACACTCAATGACTCATTTGGACTGACAGACACAATGGCAGAGTAGACACAATGAGAGTTTACAGGCTCACAAAAGGTCTGAGGTCTTCTGAGAAAGTTCATCTGAGGCTATCTGGTAAGATGGTAGCATTGGGATTCATGGTATCTGAGCAGTTTGACTCTGTGACACCATATCTAGTTTTTACAGTGAAAAGATAACAATATGCAAGTTTTCAAGACAACTCAGGCCCATTCTTCAGGCAAGATGTTGCCTCAAAAGCTTGCATATTGTAATCATTTTAGTTAGACAATAAAAGGTGTCATATTGCTTGACTTCTCACTACATTAATAATGGCTACCACGGTACAACACCCTAGTACTACAGTGGGCTTAATATAACTACGCTTGCTATCTGTATTTGCCTGATTAGCCAGTATCCGATGACTAGCAGTCTTTCTTAACCACTATGGAATGTTCCTCAGTATTTCTTCTCTGAAGGTCTGAACATGATATATTCATTGGAAGAAATATCATACAATGGCTGGTTCTCCTACCATAACCACCTCATTCTTCTTCTGATTAATGTTTTACAACCAAACTTGCAAAAGTATAAACACAGTAACATTTCCTGATTAGTCAATGGGAATTGAAAAACAGAATCATATGTCATGACCTTTGACACCTGACACACTCAAGCAATTCATTTTTCTGACACGTCAAAGAGTCATCATGGTCCCATAAGCCACTTAGATCAGGTCAGAATATCTTATGGGTAACAACATTAATATGTTCAACAAATTTCTTGTGATTTTCTGCCGATTTAAAAAAAACACTTGGAAAACTTGCATTTTGAGGTAAAAATTACATAGTGTACATCGATCATAAGCACGTTTGATGACAGATGCATACATGAATAAAATCCAGTTCTGGTCAGTAGTTTTGTATGTTTGGTATGTTATACAGCTATGTTGCTTCCATGCACTTATGCTAATAAAGAGTGGGCTGATGGAGGGACACTAGCAGTATTTTAACGTTATCATTTTTAAAGTAGTTGTATTTAGAACACTGCTGATCTCAAGGATTGCATATTGTGGTCTCCAACAGGTGGTGAACAGTATCCTGTCCCCACTGTTCTGTCTGCCTTATTCTTTTCATTATGGAAGTGGACAGTTTCATTCCTCTCTCTCTCATGTTTATTTATTTATTTATTAGTTGTTTGTTTTTTTAAAGTAATTTCCACAGTGTGAACAGTGACCATAATTTGCTCCTAAGGCACCATATTTTCAATTGGCTCCATATTTTGACTAATCTAATACACAAAAAAAAATCATAATGAAAAACTGTTACTTCGCTGCTTCATTTTCTCCTCATAAGTGTTAATCACTCTTTGAAGAGCATTGTAGTTTGTGAACACAGAAGACTCCATGATGTGAGAGTAGTTAATGGCAATTTGTGTTGATCGTCAAAATCTGCTACAGCGTTTTTCGCAGCGAGTACGCTATGTTCAACTGTGGCCTTCTTCACACAATATCTTCCTGGAAATGAATTGTGCAGCCTGCTTAGATTAACTTTTTTTTTCCCGGTGCCCTATGAATCTTTGCGAGGCCTCCGAGTCATAACAGTAAATATTGGTTGGAACAGCCCCCTGGATATATAGCACCAATCCTATTAGTGCGCTATAAATTACCAGAAAAACTACAAATACATTTACACACAAGTGTTGCACTTATTTGGTATTAGCAATAATAAATGAGCAAAAGTATCAAAGGAAAAAAGCAAACAAACTGTACTCTTTGGTTTGTGAGAGATGAGTACCTGCTATTGAATCTGTGGGGGCAAGCCTTAGTAAATTCACGCTTCCTCTCTGCCGCTGTCTGCAAGATATTTTACTGATATTTAACCCTATTAAATTTTATCTCCAAGAGACACAGTGGTTCAGTGGTTAGTACTGCAGCTACACAGCTCAGGTCACATTTTTGGCCAAAATAATCAGTCCAGAATCATTGGCAGATGTTTCCAAGCCATCAGAGACACTTAAAAGACCATCGCGCCACTCAAAACTAGTCCAGTTTCTCCTTACCCATTGACTTCAAAGCATTTTATGGAGTTTGGGAAAGTTCTCAAACAATTCCATGATTGTTCAGCGAAGTCAAAACAAAGCTATTTCAATGGGGTTCATTCATAACTAGTGTCATTATTAATGGATAGTGTAGATGTGGTCAAAAGAGATGAAAGCATTTTAAAAACCAGGGATTAAATGAAGCAGATGAAGACAAGGTGGAAAAATACAAGTATAAAGGACAACCTTGAAATGAGTTTCCCACAAGAAAAATTTTAAGACTAAAGATATTTGTGGTGTTAGAACCCAGCAAGGGGCAAAAAGCAAAGGACAAAATCATATTGCCGAAATAAAGGCCATGATAGACTCAATGACTAATCTAATAACGAGGAACAGGAGCCTGTTTAAAATATGAGTGCATGCAACACTTATCCATTTGTAATATTCTTTGGGGGTCTGACATGATGACACATTGTTTTTGATAAAGTTGATAGACCATATCCAGAATTTTTGGTTTCCTCTTAGTGGTAGCACACACATAATTAAACTTCATATAACCTTTCACATAGTTTAGGAAAGCCCACAATCTTGATGTCAGACTATATTCTGAACTCTTATGGACTGCATTTGTATGTAAATGTTTAAATTCATCTGGACACATTCTGTTGAGGTTTGCCAAGGGCAGGCGACTATAACATAGCTCTACAGCACATGGATATATACAATATGTGGTATGTCATGTTTGAAAGACGTTACACAATTGCATTCAGTTGCATTACGCAAGGTATTTTTTAGTTGTCTTTCAGCTCATTAGTATCTTTAGAGCTAAAGTTCTTCTGCTTACAGCACAAACCCAATTTAGTTTTGTACCCTGTAAAGACTCTACCGCCATCTTCAAACTCTTTTAATTGTTCGCCCAGTCTGTTTCACGATTGACTTCTTCTAAATACAAATTAATTATTACTTAGTTTAGGTGCCCTTTTCATTGAGTCCCTTTGGTATAAACATTAATTATGTTTCTTTCTTTTATATGCTAGCATTATTCCACTAGGTCTTCCCCAGGGAATAGACAGTTAGCCTGGACTCTGCAGAAAAAAAAAATAAAAACAGAACTTGGAAGCCCAAGCAAAAGACCTTGGATCTGCACAAGTGATATTTATGTGTGAGATCAAAAAACATTTACCTTTAGATGTTCCCTGTTATGAATATTCAATTTACTTATTGAAATCTAATTAAGAGTTCCTTATCTCTGGGGCCTTTTAATCATTGCATATTGCCGGAGGCTAGGATTGACTGACAGCCAAAGTTTCACAGAAAAAAAAGAAACACATGGGTGTTGTTGCATGCAGGCTTTCAGCACTAGAACTGGAAAAATGATGAAAACGACTAGAAAATTAACATTTAAGTAGTTTTGTAATTATTGTGGACAGAGAGTGCATTTTAACCAATAAGTACCTTTCCAATTTATTTTCTAATACTCTACCCCAAGTCCTGGAGTCTTCCCTTACAGCCCTGAGGAAAGGGGCTACATGGAACAGTACAAGAAATAGAAAATGTATACTGTGCAAATGTTCATCCCTCCGTTTACAAATCCTTTATAGCCCCATTTTCATGGGGACAGAATGCTGGAGCCTAAGCAAAAGATTCAGGCCCATCTCAGGTTAACTCGAGTGTACTCGCACACAGGCCAGTGTTGGGGTAATCATCAAGTTAATCTGCAACTTGCAAATCTGCAAACTTTGAGATGTCAGAAGACATGACGTATCAGAGACGGAAGTTAAAGGATATACACCTGTTTGAAGCTATATTTTTTATGTATAGTTGTATTTTAAATTGTATAAAATTATCTGTACACATCTAAGGTTATAACTACACATGCCATGTACAGTAATTATATATTAAGAGTTAATTATTTGGTTTCAAGAAAATGAATGCCCAAAGCAGCTGTATTTCAGTCTGGTTAGTTAAACGTTCCAGGCTAGCAAAAAGTTGAAAGTTTTAATAATATGGAATTACATTAGTAAAAGAAGTTTTAAATCACCTAGTATGTTACTGTAGACTCTGTCCACATTAGGACATTTTCATTTAAAAACATAGACATTAGTCTCCATTTTCGGAATTTCATCCACACTACCCCAACATTTTCAACTCACAAAAATAAATAAGTTTAAAAACGCTCTCCAGTGTTGTATACTTCTGAAAATGCCCCATAAGTATTTCAGCGTGGACAGGCAAAAGCAAGGTTTTGCAAAAATGAAACACTACAATTGTGCTTTAATTGGTTCGTGCTTCCCTGTTTGGGTCCTACGCATTACATGGTATCATTACTTGATTGGTGATCTGTCACAGAAGAAAAAAAACATTTTCCAACACAGCCGGCCTAGAGTTGCTTTCCATTGCACTTGTTTTGTTGCTTACCTGTATCCATCTAAATTGCAGGCATTATGGTGTAGTGGTTAAGGCTGTGGACTTCAAACCTTGAGCTTTTGAGTTCAGATCTTGCTCCTGACACTGTGTGACTCTGAGCAAGTCATCTGACCTGACTGCTCCAGTAGCTTTGAGCTACTTTTTGTATGAAAATGTGCTATACAAGGGGTCCTCGGGTTACAACGTTTCGAGTTTACAACACTCACTCCCATAAAAACTTAAAAAAATTGAGACACGAGAAGGAGTAAAGGTAAGCATTTTTTTTACACTCATTCTTTCTGTTACTACAGTACAGTGTACAATACAGTATATTTATATCCTTTTCTTTTTTCTCAGGCTTAGATTTTGTGTTTTTATGTTCTAGATTATGATTTTGCCAATGTGTTAAGATAGGTAAGTGACTTAGGCTAGAGTGTGTTTCGACTTACACCAAAATTCGCGTTACATCACTGAACGGAACTGTGTCGTAACCTGAGGACCCCCTGTATAAATAAATGTTGTTGTTGTTGTTGCTCCAATTGGAAAACCAAAAGAAATTGAACCAATTGTATCATAAATTTTGTAAGTTGCCTTGGATAAAGACATCAGCCAAAATGTAAACACATTTTATACAGTTTGAATGCTGCATACAACAAAAAAGACAGATAACTGACCTGTTGCTACAGTTTTGTGATAAATCCCATTACTGGTAATGTTACCGTTCCTTTAAGGATTACCGGTTTTATGTGCATGCCCAGTGTAGGTGGATAGCTATGTCATATGCATTTTCAGGTGTTTTTAGTGTGGATGGAGACGCTTTTATAAATGATGTGAAAATGCTAGTATGGACGAAGATCATTTTTAAATAAAAACATAGTAGTGTGGACATAGCCATAATCTCCTTTAGTCACCAATTATTGGTAACAGGTGAGGGCCCACAATTACTATTAATGTTCTCAGAGTATTAGAATAACAAAGAAAGTCCTTGCATGGGCACAGATAAGTCAAGGTCTTCATTCGACTCGGAATTGTGGTATACTTGGCACTTCTAACTGGAGCTACTATTGAAATGAAGTTCCGCTGACATAGAAGCATGTTGAAACTTTATGCTGAAACAGTTTAAAATCTCCTGCTTCCAGATTCCTTCTTTTGTTCCTGTACAAAAAGTTTAGAAAATGAAAGAATGTAATTGTAATGTGGTTATTACATCAATGCATAATTTGTCCTTGGTGTTATCAATCAAGAATCATCAAGAAAAAGGAATCACCAACAAAATATTGCAGTACTCTGCTGTGTTGTCCCCTAACTCTAATAGTTACGGTATTAAAATTTAGATTTTTATGATGAACATAGAAGACAGACATTTCAAGATAAGGTTGTTATATTCACTTACTGTATTATAGTGTTATGGGTGGTGTGGTCTATGGCTGGCTTGTCATCCCGGCCAATACCCCCAGGCCGCCAGATGGAGCCCTCCCTGCAGCATGGAGGTGCCCCGAAGACCAGCAGGGAATCATGGACAATGGAGTTTTCATCCACAGCCCTGTTGGATACCACAGGGGCCGCTAGAGGGAGCTGCAGGGAGGAACAAAGAATCATAGGTGCCCTATAACCCGGAAATGCGTCATAGGCAAAGCGACAGCAGAAGTGACGTACTTCTGAGATGAAGAAAAGGACTTTTTGTATGACCCGGAAGTGATAAGGATCACATGAACTGGGGATTGGAATACTTCCAGGTCAGGGACTGTGACAGCTCCCAGACGGCAAACTGAGCTGGGTGGAAGGGTGGCAGCACGTCTGTGAGCTGGAGTATTATTGATTAGTGTATTGTTTAGTAATTAATGAGTATTGTGGAGAGTAGTGTGTGTGGTGCACTGTTGTTAATAAATAAAGTGTACTTTTGGACTTATATCTGGTGTCTGGCGTGTTGGACAAGGGTTCAAGGGAGCGATAGCACCCCCTATCTGTCACAGTGGCAATGTGTTGCATTTTGATTACCATATACATGTTAGAATTCCACTGCACTCTGTATATGTGACAATAATTACTTCATAAGCCTTGTAGCCCACATGCAAATTGGGAGCATCCACGCAGCGATCCAGAACTATGAACTAACAAACCAGCATCTGAGGAAATGCCAACACTAACTGCCTCTTCCCTTTTCAGCTGCAGACCGGACAACAAAGCCTGCTGATGCCACTTCTGGTGTGGCCCTGAAGGTCCTGCCTCTTCTGCTCCTGGTGCTTATTCACAAACCAGAATCAGAGACAGCACGATGCTTCAAGAGACAATAGGAAATTGGCCTAGATAGACATGCAGCATCAGACTAACAGTGCCCACAATTCTTTTTCATTGTTGAGACTTTTTTTTCATATACTTTGTCATAATAAATGGCCTTTTATCATTTTTCTCTCTTGTTTTCTTATTCTTACAACCTGTAAATATAGGGAGCATGAGCAAAATGTTGTAATTTCTAAATTAACATGACAAGATTTGCTCATTTAAGCAAACAAAAAAACAATAAGTGCTTCAGAAATAAAAGCAAAATTTTTTGAGAAACTGCAGTAGCTCTTGGCTTGAACAATGAGGTAAAATTCAGAATGGCACCCTATCCAGGCCCCATTTCTGCTTTGTGCCAGTGGCTGCTGCTATAGCTTCTTGCCCCTGTCACCCTGAATTTTATTAAATGAGTACAAATAATAAATGAATGGATAAATGGAATGATTCATAGATAGTTGCACGGATATAGAGTATTTCAGAGTGAAACGGAAATTACACACGCAACTACCATAATTAAAATCACAAGAATATGATCAGAATAATTTAGATTTATTACAACATTAGAACGGCAAATGTGAGACTCAACAATCAACTTGAAAATTATGGCAAAACAAGCAAATATAGAAGAAAATCTCCTATAGTATAAAGGTCTATCACATACTGTATGGGTGAACTCCAGAAGCAGAGAAGGGCAAACAGGACATCCTAGAAGCATCCATTTGTAAGAAATAAAGCTCATTCTTTTGGTTTCTGTGATCATGGCGTTGCATCACACCATTAGTGTCTGACTGTATGTCATGCTGGGTATCCCTCTATGTGACGTTCTTCCAACAGTGTCAGTTTGCTCATTTGTTTCATTGAGTTGTGTTCTCTTATAATGTTTTTTTTCCAAATAAAAGGAATGCAATTTAATAAAATAAAGTAAGGCTATAGGCAGTTCTTGCTAAGATAAAAAAAATGGATGAATGAGTCTGCTCTGCTTAGATTCTGCTTTAATTTTGCACTAAAATTTTGAAAATGACAATAACTGTCACTTTTTTTAGTTCTATTGAGTTTTCATTATTTAATACCTTTTTAAATGTTACTTGGACTTGTAACTGCTAAATTTCAGCCACAGTCATGTGTTCATTTTTTTTCCAGTGGTGATAGAGCAAGGCAGGGACAAGCTACAAAACAAATACAAATACAGTACAATGGTGTTTTAATTTCAATTTGTGAGAAAGAGCATACATGAAGAGAAAATGCAAATTTTGTATACTCTATAACTAGCTTCAAAATAAATGTAGAATTAATGTTCAGAAATCACTTCTTCTTTTGTGACCTATTAGCTGGCTTTTTATAGAGCCACTCGCTGTTGCTAGCCCAGACATTGCTCATCTGGCCTGGACGTGACCTATTTCATGCCCAGGTGTGGTCTCGGGACCCAGAGGACACCATTATAACTGAGTCTGGGAAGCATTACATGTATTAACAGTGGCCATATGTTGAACAGGAGGGGAACAGCTGATGGTGTGTAATTGACAGAAAATCTACATATCACGCTAAGGTTTGCAGAAGCTTAAGCCCCTCCAGAAAAACTGAGCAAGGAGAATGCAACGGTAAGTGAAAGAGGATTTCCATCCAGCAATATCTGATACAGCCCAAATTCAGACTGTAAGCACATTTAAGGCTCTTAGGGATTGGGCAGTTTATAAACCCTAAATCTACAGCTGTATAGACTGAGACAAATGCACATCACAGGAAAAGAGAGAGCAGAAACTCAGAATGGCAGCAAGATGCAATGACTGTGAAATGTGAGCTATGTGTAAAAGTTGAGTAATATGGTATTCTAATATATAAAAATGATGTAGTCTTCTCCACATGAGATAAATTTTATTTGTGTGGTCTAACTGGAGCCCTGTATTAGAGAGGATATCATGGGTACTCCATAATAAGAAAGTGGGCCTAACATGGATTTTAAGAGTTGCCAATTTTTGCACATTCTGATATGTTCCAAAAATATAAACATGTTGGTAGAGTTCAGACAAAATACTAAAATAAAACTAAATAATAAAATTTTACTGTATCCTGTAAATCTGTGAGCTGCAAGAGGCCTCTAACTATGAATCATCTGGCATTGGGTAGGTATTCATGGGAAAATAGGGTGAGCCAAAGACCAGGAGGCAGAAGGAACAATTATCAGGGGTCTGAAAAGTCATAGAAGTCCACTATCTCAAATGTTGCAGCTAAAATTCAAACCAAAAATGAATGTCTCAGAAACAAAGTGAAAAGTTGTAACACTAAACTCTTCTTAGAAGCGCCTATTAGCTTCCTGTACTCTAGAAAATATTGTCAATTAAGAAAGGGGTCAGTGCTTGGTATGCAGTGCCACCGGGTGGGATACGATGATGCAAAACATCATGTGACCCCCTCCAACCCAAGTCACGTGACCAGCCATGGCCATAGTAATGGCAAATAATATGCTCATAGCTAAGCACAAACAATCACAAAAAACGTTTAACAGATCTTAGGCATCTTATATATACCTAAATTCACTACACCAACTGCACTTTATGCAGTGAAGAGGAATAGGAAAGCCTTTCTCCCTGTCATCCAATGAGAGCGTCTCTATGTTAAATTTTTACATTTTATTCCCAGTTCTGTTTTATAGATATTCTTCTTTTGTTAAGTTTTTCAGTTGCAAGGAATTCAATTATTCTATAATTTTTTTAATTAACAATATTTTTAGGGGCATATATTTTATTTATGTCTTGGCTTGCCATCACTTTTTTTTTGTGAGCCATCTTCATTGTACTGCTGCTAATGATGTTAATGCCTTTTGACAACTAGGAGTTGCAACAAATGACGTCACCATTGTGACAGTATGAAGGTCAGTGTCACACACTTCCTAGTTGTAGAATTCCATATTCTTCCTTATGTAGCTAGAGAGGGGCACGGTATGTTTACTAGTACTCAGTCACTTATATGGAGTTGACGTGAAGTGATAGCTAATCAGAATTAGAGCCCTACTCTCAGAATAGTAGCTCCTGCTGCAGTGTACCATTAAACGTTGTGCTTTTGGCAATTATACACTTATTTAGTGGTGCACTGATACTTAGTCATTTGTACTTGTTTCCTAATAATTAACATATGAAGGATCGATCCTTGTTTCACTTTTTAAATAAATGAACTAATTTATATTGCAGAATTAATCCATATCATGCGATTTTTCAGGTGTTGTTTTATTGATTAGATTAGATGGAACTTTATTTGTCCCCAAGGGAAAATTTGGCTTTTTTACAGAAGCTCTTTAAATACATAATAAAGTAGATATTGGTGTGGGTACAGGGTGGATACAATTGAGAAAGTGATCATGCAGAACTGCAGCCTAAAGATCGGTGCTTCAATTTAATAAATGCTCAAAATGTGCAATGGGCACATTCTGATTATAAAAGTAACCATGGTCAGTTTTTGGATTTGTGTGTTTTTTTTTCCCTTGTCTTCTTAGGGCCTGTCAAAAAACAGTAAAAGCCCATTGAGGTATTCCTTGTGTGATTTTGGGCTATGCAAGAAATACATTTTCAAGATTTCTTTTTTCCTATAGCATTTGTATACTTCATTACTTACAGATGTTGAGTAGAGTTAGTTCTCATGAATTGTTACTCATTTTTCCACAAATTATGATACCAAATCCACATTTAAAGCCACAAACAAAACAAAAGCAATTCTTTCCCTAATTTATTATTTTACCATCTAATGGTTACAACCATGGTTTCAATCTACAAAGAAAATTATAAAGTAAAAACAAATAACTAAGAAAATAAATTGAAATGTCATAAAATAAATACTAATAAATATGAATGCGTTCCTGACAATAGGATACCTGGGTTTTCAGTGTCCTGGGATGTAGACTTTCTTAATGTTGTATCTTTACATTTGTTACTGTGATTTTAAAATAAAAAAAAAAACAAATCTAAGTTCAGAAAACAAAGCCAAAAAAATGTCCTAACTGCCTATTAACCTTTGCAGGAATTAAGTGGATAACACTGACAAGCTATTAACCTTTTCCTATTTAACTAATGACAAGCCACTCTCTTTTTAATAGTCAAGTCTTTTCCAACTTAATGAAAGGATCTGTCAGGTTATTATAAAAGATGGCACATCAAAACCATTTGTAGTAATAAAATGCATTTCATTTGTCATTCCACTTGATGGGGCATCACAAAACATTACTGCTGCTTTTACGAATCCCATACCAAATGGCATATTGTAAGTTGGCTTGGATAAAGGTGTCAGACAAATAAGTAAATGTAACATAATATACAGTAACAGAGACATATGCATTGCATGGTGCACTGGAAATGTTAACACTGAGGTCTACGTTGAATCCTTAGATTTCAACCTGACTTAGACAGGCAGCACAGCTAGTATCCATACACTGGGTAAACTCCACCACCTTCTTACTGTACAAAGTCATGGTAATAACCATGTCACATTAAGTTTTGTTGCAAATCCCGCTCTTGGTGGGAAATCTCATGAGGATAAACCAAACACAAAATGGTAGCACAATGATGTCACAGAAACAGAAGTAAAATTAATAGCATAAAGGAAAATTGTTGTGATGTGAAATTTTGCATATACAGGGTAACTTGATAAATATTTTTATTTGTAATTTAGGCGAAGCAATGTAATTTAGTGTTACTTTAGTGGGAAGCATTCATGTTTAACCCACCTTTATGACTGAGTCTCTTTGAATTTTACGACAGAGCTGGGGGAAGTGCTTGACACAAATGTTTCTCTGCTAGATTCTCTCTCATTCCCCACAAAAAGCCAGGTTGCCTAACTGGCAAACTTTAGCTCAGCAAATGGTTTTGGGCGGATGGCAGGTGTTAAGATGTTCTATTTCCCCATTGGAAAGAAGGGTTTGGATGTTTGGAATTGGCTTGTCTCAGAGGCCTTTAAGTACTATGATGCCCTATTGACTCTAGGGGTTGGACAAAACACCTATAAATTTACTTGCTTAACCTCACCCTCTCTCTCTCTCTCTTACTAACCTCTGATGATGAAGAAACATCTGTCTTACTAACATCTGATGAAGAAGACAACACAATGAACAGCACAGCTCGGCATCCATATTGAACAGACATGTGGCTGAAAGCTGAGCACCAATGATGCCTTAACCAGAGACATTTTAAGTAAAAAACAAGTCTGTGTGCCACCTGAACTACACATCACCATTTGATAAGGTTGTATGGTTGCCAATATTCAAATGTACTTGGCATATTGATATTATTTACAAATATTATCAATAATGCATTATTTTACATGTAACTTAACTCCTGCTTGTCTTTTTACTATACCTATACCTTGCCTGAGATTATAAATATAGAAGGGAAGGTGGGGAGAAGTTATATACTATAATACCTTATAAACAGTGGTAAGTCTGTGAGATTAGGCATTCTGACAAAGGCTACTTATTAATAATACAATAGGGGAAAGTAGAACAATATATTACTCTACCAAGATAAAACAAAAATGAAATAAATGTGCAAAGTAAGAACAAGATTGAATTCAGGGGTTAAGAACTAGATCTACAATACAATTTTGGTTTGCTGTTTCTATTGTGATAATCAGTTGTTTCTGATGTCTCCCTGTGATAGATACAACACATTTTGGGCCTGTTTCAGTTTTCCAAAATTCTTCTTTGCATGGTACTTTTCTCATTTTCTCACTCGTTAAATCTCTCAACACATTTCTTGTACAAGGGTCTACAATACCAGGAAGGCTGTAACATCATGACCTTACAGAGGTCAGGTTAGGAGAGTCATTAAGTGATGTAATCACAGCAATTTTCCCGTAAAAGGTGACCTAAAGGCATATTCTCCAATATATTTGAAAATTTATTTTTTTTTTACGAAAAGCCAGTTTCTATCATTCAGTCTATGTATTTCCTTAAAAACTGTTTTTGCTTGAGCTGTTCTCATTATACTTACTGTGAATGTTTGGGTTGTTTCTCATATTTCATTCCTGGTTCTTATGAGGACCAAGTTATCTTCAGCAGGTACTTACACATGTGGGTGTCAGGTTTGAGAGTCATCTGGCCTTTATATTTCTATATTTAGTACTAAAATGCAACAGTTTGAGTTAGGAGAAAGGAATACTGTTCATTGTTTTATTTATCATCACCTTCTGTAATGCTGTCACAGTTGCTCGATATAACTGCACAAGCACTGGTTTGTGATGTCATGTGATGCCAGTTTTAGAAGCACATAGGCTGCATGAAGTTCACACTTGACCTGTAAATAACAATATAATATAAAACGTTATCTTAAGAATTTTTTTATTTATTTTAGAAATTTTTCTGATCAGTTGATTCCCACCTGTCTTCTGGTTTCTGTTTCTAGTTTACTGGTTTTTATTTCTGTTGGAATAAACTCCAAAGTCCTTATAAGAAGGTCATGTTTGAAAAGCCAGACGTTAAGAACTTGACCGCAGGATTTATGTTTTAGCTTCTTCTCTGCAGGCTGATATTTAGACCCTCTAACATTTTTTTTTAAACCTCATACTGTTCTCTCTTTTTTAACCTCCTCATCACTAACACAATGTCTGACAACTCGGTGCTGTATTTCATTGCAGCAGAGTTGTGACATCTCCTATGTTGCATGCACACATATCTTTGTTCCTTTTCAGTTTCAATGCTTCTAAAGAATTTAGAGGTCCTTTCTTTCTTAACATCCAGAAGATGGTAAGGCATTTTTAAACATCTGGAAGAGCAAGTAATGCTGTTTTTTCGCATAATACATACTTTCATTGAACTCCATACACATAACAATACATTTGAACTTGAATCTGAATGTTGTGTTAAATATGATACAATACAATCACACAAGAAATGTTGCAATGGGCTTTAACAGTCCCTGTTTTTTCACAGCCCCCCAGCCTTGACTCTCTAAAAAGACAAAGAAAAACTCCCATAAAAAATGGAAGAAACCTTGGGAACGGCAGATCAAAGAGAGACCCCTTTCCAGGTAGGTTGGGCGTGCAGTGGGTGTCAAAAAAGGGAGACAAAACAATAATACACAGAACTGAGCACAAGTAATCCTCAATACAGTATAACAGTAAAATAAAAATATTACAAGTACAGAGCAGAATTCAACAGTTCACACTGAAAGTAGAATCTGTGTGATGGCATTTTAAGATAAAATGAGGTTGCAATAAATGTGATATTTTACTAAGACATTCATTGCATTCGAATTTATGACAGCAGAATAGAAGTTTTCAAGGGTCTTGATAAGTTCACAGAAAGTTGTTCTGAAATTTAAATGTGTTATTTCTGTCATAAGGGCAGTGGTCAGTGGTGAGTGCTGCTTCTCCATAGCTCTGCACTCCTGTATTCCCATCCCAGTTCGAGTGGAGTTTCCTCATTCTGTCGTTGCCTGTGCTGGTTTTCCTCTGGGTACTGTAGTTTTAATCTCTCATCCTAAAAATATGTATTTTAAGTTAATGGCTAACTCTGAATTAACAAGTGTGTCTGGGTGTGTACATACCATTGGAGGTTTTACAGGGTGAGGCAGAAAGGACGGACGTCTTTGAACTAGCTAGAACTCACCACTAGGTGGAGTGACAGATGTGCGGTAGATGGTGTTAGGTTGGCGAAGTCTTAGCATTTTATTATCTTTTTTATAGTTGAAGCCATGGAGTGTGGACGATAGAACACTGCATTTTTGCGTACGACTGTTTTGTCAAGAACAACCAATCTCTTACCACAGTTCAGCATAAGTTTCGTTGCCATTTCAATATCCACAGAAACAAAGCTGTTCCCCCTCATAACACTATCCTACGTTGGGTTAAAGCACTTCATACACAAGGTACACTAATGAAGAAAAGACAACCGGGGGCTACACGGACGGCACGTACCCGTAAAAATGTGGAAAGCGTATGACTAGCCCTGCTGCGCAGTCCAAGTCGATCTACTCTGAAGCATTCTTCTGAACTTGGCCTCAGTAATCGTTCGGTAAGGCGTATTTTGCATTTAGACCTGCATTTCCATCCCTACAAATTGGCCGTTGTGCAACAGTTGAAAGCCGGGGATTACGCGCAGCGACTGAACTTAGCATATGAAATGGAAGCAATTTTTGAACAAAATAACAGCCTCATTTTGTTCATGAGTAATGAAGCTCATTTTCATCTCAATGGCTTGGTGAATCAACAGAATTGCTGTTATTGGGCTTCTGAAAATCCGAAAAAATTACACGAAAGACCGTTGCACAGCCCAAAAGTGACGGTTTGGTGCGCTATGGACAAAACTTGCGTTGTTGGTCCTTACTTTTTCAAGAATGATAATGGGAATGCTGTTACCGTGAACTCGGAACTCTTACCTGAATTACGACAAAAACGTATTCCCACCCGGCGTGTGTGGTTTCAACAGGATGGGGCGACAGCCCACACAGCTAGAGCATCAATGGATGTTATTCGCCCTCTCTTCCCTGGTCACCTCATTTCCAGGTTTGGTGATATTCACTGGCCTCTTCGGTCACCTGACTTATCCATGTGCGATTATTTCTTGTGGGGTCACCTCAAGGCATATGTATTCGAGCATAAGCCCCGTACATTGGAGGAACTGAATGAAGCCATTCGCGTGGAAGCCGCCCAAATGGACAGAGCGATGTTGAAAAGAGTGGAGGCCAACTTCCATGAATGCCTTCAGAAATGCATCAGTGATAATGGACACCACATGGGAGATGTTGTTTTCCACATTTGATTTTTTCAAATGCTATTTCAATATGAACTCAAATCTTTCAATAAATGTCTTTGTAAGAAAAAATTAACAATTTTGTGATTTTGTAAAAAACATCCGTCTTTTCTGCCTCACCCTGTATATTTTATTGTTGTACAACACGAAGTGTCAGTGGATTTAATTTGGCCTTGTTAACATTGATCAAAAGAAAAAGACTCGTTCATTTCAAAGTGAAGACAGATCCCTGCAAAATGATCTAAATTAATGACAAGTGTAAAATGCAAAATAACTGATCACATAAGTAATATGACACACCTAAATTCAATGGCGCAGCCAGATGGTTTTAGAAGCCTCAGAATTAGTTCAATGAAGACCACCTGTCTGTAGTCAAGGGGCTTCAGGTGGTTGTAGTATAAATCCGGGTTGGGGAGTCAGTATGGTGGCCTAACCAACACAATCAAGACAAAAACAACACTCCAGGCAATTCGGTGAAAAGGTGACTGAAAATACAGGTCAAGGGATAGAGACAAGAACATCCATGTATCTAAGACCCTGAAATAGCCTTTGGAGACCAGTTAAATTAGCCATTAAGAAAAGGAAAGGGTATGGCATAACTGTAAATCTGGCTAGACAGGCCATCTACAAAAACCTCACTGATCATGCAAGAAGAAGATAAGTGAGACAGCCCACCAAAAAAAGAGAGAACTGCGATGGATTTTCAATATACTGAGGCTGAGACAACAAAGACTATGGAGACAACAACAGGTGCCTGGGAGCTTCACCAGTCGCAGTTTTATTGGGAGATGGTAAAGAGGCAGCAACTGTTAACAAAACACACACACAAAAGGCATCATGGCTAGAGTTTGTCGGAAACTGGCCGTTTAAAGGTTCTGTGGTTCTGAACCCACAACTAAGTCATGTGGCCATTAAAATACACCATCCTGACCATCGAGCAGCATGATGTTGTGGGGATGCTCTTCTGCAGCAGGCCATGAAAGGCTTGTGATGGGTAAAATGAATGCAGCAAAATACAGGGACATGCTTCAAGTCTGCAAGAAACCTACATCTTGGGAGGAAATATGTTTTCCAGAAAACCATTGACCACAAGTATAAAGCCAAAGCTACACAAGAATGGCTTAAAAAACAACCTGGAGTGGCTGAGTCAGAGTCCAGATCTCAATCCAACTGGGAGTTTGTGGCTGGACTTGAAACAGGCTGTTCATTCGCAATCCCAGAGTCACCTGACAGCCAGTGTTGTAAAGAATGTGGAAATACTGCAGTGTCCGCATGTGTAAAGCTGATAGAGATGCTCAAGGGTGTCATGGCTGCCAAAGACACATCTAGCAAGTACTGACTTGAAGTAGTGAATACTTCTAAAATGAACTATTTCGTATTTCATATATGTAATTACTTTAGATCGCTTTGCAGAGATCTGTTTTCACTTTGACATTAAGGAGTCTTTTTCTGTTGATCAGTGTCAACAAATCCAATTTAAATCCACTGTGATTCAATGTTGTATGACATGAAAAGGTGAAAACATCCAAGGGGTAAATACTTTTTATAGGATCTGCATATGAGTGTTCCATCTGATGGTCTACCAGCCCTTTCAAAGCTCAAACTGACTTTGCACCTCATGTTATTGTGTTAACAGCTGGATGAATGGTTTGATATATTATAGGCAAACCCTGTACCCTGAAACATAAAGCTGTCAGAGGTCCGTGTTGGAAAAATATCATTTATTATTAGCTCTAGGCTCCACCATATAGTGTATAAAAAATGTATTTATCTGACATCCGTTGTATTAGTCAGCTATGGCCTTAACGTTACCTGTGCTGGTCAGGTTGGACAGTTGCCCCTGGATTCTTTTCCTCCTCTTTCTTCTTCCATTTTTCTTATATGAAATGTGCCTTTTATACTATAGAGCCAGCAATGTGTAATGAGATAAATTAAACTGAAAATGAACACAGAAAATAGTTTCACCAGCTAAACCCTGAGATCTCCTCTAAAAGCTCTCATTATTTTTATCTTTAAAATGAAGTCGGCCCTGTTGTGGTCTCTCTGTACACTGAAAATATCTGCAAGAGGAAGGGCTCGGGTTCACCTTAACGTATGCGTCATATATAAAAGACAGGCCATTCATTCACATTAAAGAAGACATAGATTATTTATTGAATATCAGCCTTCCAGTGAGACACCAAATAAAAATACTTTCATATACTTGATTTGAAGCACTCTAAACTGTCACATTTTACTTGTACATTTAAATATCATTAAAGCTGTAAATTTCATTCAGACTATGCTTTACAAAAATGGTGGGTTCCGTTATTACATCTGTAATGGCTCTTTTACATCTTGGTATTTTTTAAAGATGACTATTGTACATACTTCATACATAGCCTTGAGCAATATGTTTTAATTAAAATTTGTATTGCTGCAACAAAAGGTTTTTCCATACAACAAAGGCTATTCATGCAGTCACCAGTGTTGTGACATTGCTACTAACCTGGTGTTAATTAGCAATTAATGAGGTTATTTAATTTCCAAATTATTTCCACTTTCATTGTGCTCCATACTGTGAATCACTTATGTGCTGGTGATAACCGAGCAATGCACATAACCTCCTTCATATATTAATCAAATATTCAACTATAAAAATAATTTAATGTTTTCAGTAAGAGGGCAAAATTTAATTGAGGATCAAATGTCTGCCAACATTCCACTGTAAATCATTTTAATCACGGCTAAGACCATTGAATTGCTTGAGACATCGTATTCATTAGTGGTGTGGAGCTTCTATATTTAAAGGGGGTGCTTTGACATGAATAAATATAAATAGGCTTTTATTAAATGTGCCATTTTGTTACCTGTAAGCTCACAGATCGTTGTTACTGAAACCCTGCGGTGGGCTGGCGCCCTGCCCGGGGTTTGTTTCCTGCCTTGCGCCCTGTGTTGGCTGGGATTGGGTCCAGCAGACCCTCGTGACCCTGTAGTTAGGATATAGCAGGTTGGATAATGGATGGATAATGGATGGATGGGTGTTACTGAAACCCCTAAATAGTTACTAGGTATAGAATAGGTAGTAATGTCAAAATGCAGAACGCAGGAAATGTATTGAAAAGCTTCAAAGAATATCCATCAACATCTGCAAGAGAAAAGCCTTTAGGGCTGGGTAATAAAGCGTTCACAAACTCAGTTGTGGAGGTTCGCAGAACATATGCAGCAAGTACAATCTTGTGGAATCAGATCAAGGCATCAATGAAACCCGTGTCTCTAAACTGACCAGTCATTAAACATGAAGAAAATGGCTACAGCATTAATTAGATGACTATTGTAGGCACAGTATTTCTGACACTATACTTACCTGTTAGGATTTACTGAGCGTGATCCAAACTCAATGAGATCCGTAGGCTGAGAATTAATAACATCTTTTCAAGATGTAGCTTCGAGATTGTCATTTTGTTAATTGTCGGGCAAGCCTTAGTGGTACACAGTGGTATCCCCTCTACAGTGGCACATTACAGGACTTCTGGTCGGAGGGCATGTCAAACTTCACGACTGAAGCTGCTGAATGGCGTTGTCTTGGAGTTGTCAGATTACACGACTAAGAACTGCAGAGACGAAGCGACTCTTTGATGAATTTTTTTAGACCAAAGTAACGTAAGCTCACCGCATTTTGACAGCAATTTACATGTTGAGTTACGTTGTGGTGTTTGATGTGAACTGAAGCTCCTGACCGGTGTATCTGCATGTTTTATGGATTGTGCTGCTGTTTAAATAATCACAGTAATAAGCAGCTATTCCTAATAGTTTGTCCAATGGGTGTAAATCACTATTACCTGCAGCCAGGTGTCCATCTATTCATTTCTTAAACCCACTACTCCTTTGGAGCCTTTCACAAACAAACAAATCAATCCCTTGGTAGAAGCCAGTCCCCCTTAACTGAAAATTTTACCCAGCATGCATATCTCTGGGATGTGAGAGGTCCTGAGTAACCCCTCACATGGGGAGAACATGCAAACTACACTTGCAAAGTGACTGGCTGAGAATCAGACGTGGGTCCCTTGTGTTATAAGCAGAATCACACAATAAAAAGATTTCGCTGTAATGTTAGCCTCATGAACACATTGTATGAGTGAACAGGGCCCTTTAAGAAAATCCTATACTAGTCCTTACCATCCAGCATGCTCATGTGTGAAAATGGCTTTCAAGGCCCTTTCCCTTGTGTTAGGGCTTCTAGGAAGCTGAGCTGACAAACCACTGCAGAAAAATGTAATTGAATCGGGCACTTTGGTAAATTTTGCTTTAGGCCTGCAATATGTTTCTTCGCAGCAAACATACTGCCAGTAAGTTTTATATTTTCAATTTGGAGCTGCTACATTTTTACATAAACAGCCCTGCCTCGCTGGCATTGTGCTAAGAGACAAAGTGAATTCACAGCCTAAGCAGACACTGTGGAGGCCTTAACTGCGCAGATTCCTAGTTTAACCCCCTGAACATGCAAAGTGTCAGCAGAAATCAGCATTTTCTTTTCTGTCAGTCACAAGTCAAAAGAATTACATTTTTTGACTTGCAGTTTTTGACTTGAGGATTTACTTTTCCAAAACTATTACCTCCAAACAGACACTGGAGACACACATATGACATAACAGCTGACAGTAAAACAATGACGAAGCCCTAGAGGCTCTCAAATCGATCATTAATTCTCTTCACATTTCTGACTTTCTCTTCTGACTTTTCTCACTATGCTACACTGTCTGTTTATATATTTTTCTAACCCTTATTTATTTATTTCTGCTATTCCTCATTTAAACGGTTAGCCACTATGATCCTAACCAGAAGGTTTCCTCTCATTTATTGAATCATAAGCCTTATCACCATAAACTCATTGGATGTCATTTAAAGTGCTTGGGGAAATATTTAATAGCATGCTTTCTTTCTGGTATTCTCCCGAGTATATTTGGGAACTTCTATTATTAATTTTTCTTGCTGTTATAGTTTAGCATTCACTTTAAATATTGTGTTAAGATCACTGCATCTTTATTTTGTGGGTAAATTTCTTTGTGGGCACCGCCATTTTCTGTTCTATGTCCATGGAGGCAATGACGTTGCTTATAGTATTGACGTCAGTTTTCAGTCACATGGTCATCAAGCGTAACACCACATTGTCATACTGTGTGATGTCATCTTGCAGTTATTATACAAAGTGATGAATGAGGTGGCACGATTTTTTGAACTTTTGAAAGATTTAGATGAGAACAGGCCAATCACCCCGACAAAACTCACTAGTCTTATCCACTTAATTTCTGCAAGATAACATCAACTTCTGAAAGTCACTAAAGTTCTACTGAAGCTCCCTGAAAAGACACAGAATTTGATGGCTGAAGAGCCTACCATTTCCTTCTGTTGTGTTGCCCTGACAGACTGCATTTTGAAACCTTAAAGGCACTTATTTATTTTGGACTGTAGAATCAAATGAGACAACCTGGTTTGTGTCCCAACCATTCTTTTGTCTTTGTCCTGTTATTCTGACACTCAGCCACATATACTGTATGTGTATTGTGACAGGTGGCTGGTGTCTATACTCAGTTGGGACGCCCCTGCACACTCATATTCACGGGGAGCAGCCCTGGACACTGCAATACCTCCCCTGGATGCTAGATGGCCGCCTCCCTGGGGTGGTGCAGTGCTTTCGGGTTCCTGCAGGGCATCCTGGGAATTGGAAATAGGTGCAGCCCTGTTGGGTCCTGCAGGCACTGCCAGTGGGCGCTGTGTTTGGGACTTCTGAGCCCGTATGGGCAACATATTCCACACACCTGGAAGTGCAGCTGGAACTCAGGAATCAAGTACCTGGAGCTCTTCCAGGTGAACTATAAAAGGAGCCAGCAACCACTGCTCAGTGGCCAGAGTCGGGTGGGAGGAGGACAAAGCTTGGTGAGGAGGAGTGGTGGTAGAAGAAGAAGTGTGTTGTGTGTCTTTGCTTGTGCTTTTGTGATAGGCCCGGATGCCAGCAATGTGGAAGGATCAGGGAAGAGGGCATTGATGAGGCAATACCTCCCCTGGGACACTAGATGGAAGCCCTCATGGGCGGCTGTGGCACCACATATTCCATCAGGGCATGTCGGGAGCTGGAGTTTGGCACAGCCCTGTTGAGTTCCGTGGGGGCAACCGGGGGAGCTGCAGAGCCCTATAAAAGACCTTCAGCACGCCTGGGAGTGATTCCAGGTAATACTGATGAGCCACCTGGAACACTCCCAGGACCTGAATAAGATGAGCTGCCTCACTCCATTAAAGGGCTAGATTTGAGAGGAAGGAGACAAAGCCTGAGGAGGAGTGGAGGCGGATGGACTGGCGGCAAGAAGGGACTGTATATTGGTGTGGTGTTTGTATTTTGTGCACAAAACTTTAAATAAACACGGGTGTTGAGTTGAACCTGTGTCCTGCCTGTCTGTGTTGGGGGGGTTAGGGTGACAGTATGCCCTCTAATGGCTTACTATATATATATTGTGGCAGTAGGTGGCGCTAGTGCTCCCTTGAACCCTCAGGTACAACTCCAGACACCAGGAAAAAGTCCAAGACTGTTTATTTTTATCCACAGTGCACAAAGCACCTTCCACACTACTCATAAAGCACTAACCAACACAATAACCACTCCTCCTCGCCCAGACACTTTGCTCCTCTCCCACCCAGCACAGCTCAGTGTCTGGACTGAGGCATGATCCTTTTATAGCCCCTGACCCGGAGGTGTTCCTGTCCCAGCAGTCCACAGTTCCTTATTCCTTCCGGGTCAGGGTAATCAGTCTTTTACTTCAACCCGGGAGTACGTCGTTCCTTCCCGTCACATGACAGTGACGTACTCCCGGGTCATAAGGCACAAAAGAGCCCATAAGCTCCCCCACAGCGACTCCTGGTAGCCCCCAAGGTATCCAGCAGGGCTGTGTAAAAACATTACATAGTCCATAAGGCCCTGCTGGAACTCGGGGCATGATCCTGCTGTCGGGAGAGCTCCTCCTGGCAGCCTGGGGGTGAGGGCCGGAGCACGAAGCCTTCAGTCCTCCACAATATATATATATATATATATACACTCACCTAAAGGATTATTAGGAGCACCATACTAATACAGTGTTTGACCCCCTTTCGCCTTCAGAACTGCCTTAATTCTACGTGGCATTGATTCAACAAGGTGCTGAAAGCATTCTTTAGAAATGTTGGCCCATATAGTTAGGATAGCATCTTGCAGTTGAGGGACATTTGTGGGATGCACATCCAGGGCACGAAGCTCCCGTTCCACCACATCCCAAAGATGCTCTATTGGGTTGAGATCTGGTGACTGTGGGGGCCATTTTAGTACAGTGAACTCATTGTCATGTTCAAGAAACCAATTTGAAATGATTCGAGCTTTGTGACATGGTGCATTATCCTGCTGGAAGTAGCCATCAGAGGATGGGTACATGGTGGTCATGAAGGGATGGACATGGTCAGAAACAATGCTCAGGTAGCCTGTGGCATTTAAACGATGCCCAATTGGCACTAAGGGGCCTAAAGTGTGCCAAGAAAACATCCCCCACACCATTACACCACCACCACCAGCCTGCACAGTGGTAACAAGGCATGATGGATCCATGTTCTCATTCTGTTTACGCCAAATTCTGACTCTACCATTTGAATGTCTCACCAGAAATCGAGACTCATCAGACCAGGCAACATTTTTCCAGTCTTCAACTGTCCAATTTTGATGAGCTTGTGCAAATTGTAGCCTCTTTTTCCTGTTTGTAGTGGAGATGAGTGGTACCTGGTGGGGTCTTCTGCTGTTGTAGCCCATCCGCCTCAAGGTTGTGCGTGTTGTGGCTTCACAAATGCTTTGCTGCATACCTCGGTTGTAACGAGTGGTTATTTCAGTCAAAGTTGCTCTTCTATCAGCTTGAATCAGTCGGCCCATTCTCCTCTGACCTCTAGCATCAACAAGGCATTTTCGCTCACAGGACTGCCGCATACTGGATGTTTTTCCCTTTTCACACCATTCTTTGTAAAACCCTAGAAATGGTTGTGCGTGAAAATCCCAGTAACTGAGCAGATTGTGAAATACTCAGACCGGCCCGTCTGGCACCAACAACCATGCCACAATCAGAATTACTTAAATCACCTTTCTTTCCCATTCTGACATTCAGTTTGGAGTTCAGGAGATTGTCTTGACCAGGACCACACCCCTAAATGCATTGAAGCAACTGCCATGTGATTGGTTGATTAAATAATTGCATTAATGAGAAATTGAACAGGTGTTCCTAATAATCATTTAGGTGAGTGTATATATATATATATATATATATATATATATGGATTCAAATCAATAACACACATGTAAAGAAGATTCTGCATTAAGTTCAACATGCCTTAGCACGGAGGAATTACTTTTCATAACAATATTTTAAGGTGGTTTGATAAATTTCCATTTACTTTTTAAGGATGTGTTTTGTGGACCTTTAAGAACTGTCAGAACACTGGAAAATATTGAAAGGGTGGCAAAGACTGTAGAGTGGAGTCCTTGGCATTCAGCACAACCTCAGTTGAGAGAATTAAACATATAAGACAAGGTAAATAAATTGCATTGACTAATTAATTTTTAACTACTAACTAACTCAACCTAACCATTCAGATGGTTTTGGATTTCAAAAATTGTTACATCCTGGCACTGCACCGTCATGCATTGTGAACCTGTTCAAGATTTGGATTGAAGAAAAAAAAAACAACCCCGTCATTTAGAATAAGAGGGAAGGGAAATATTGCCAGTGTTGAGAATTTGCTTTGAACTTTCGACTGTATTGTACTTTTTTGCCTTTCATTTTGAACACCAGCACTTGGTTTTTTTTCAGCATCTCAACCCCTAATAAATAAAAAGATCATATCAGCTGTAACAGGCATGAAATCTGCATCTGATTTCATTCAGAAGTCTCCTATGATTCGGTGATCTCACTATATTCAATGTAATGCAACATGCTTCTATTTATTAATCAAAATTAAAGTCTTACAGCCTGGAGGTGTAATCATTTCACCTAACATCTGGCCCACTTCCAAAGTTTCTTGTATGGCATTTTCTCAACCCTGTTAAATATTTTCCTATTCAGAAATAGTAGCTGTGGACTACAAAGGATCATAAATGTGCATTCATTCACAAAAACTATGAAATAAAAAAAATCATTAGAACAGCTAACATCTTTCTGACACTGTTTTGCCTAACATAATTCACGTATCACACAAGTGTGATAGGTTAAAGTAATACTCCATGGTTAACTGCTACAGAATGCAGCCATTGACCAGTGACATATCTGTCACGTGAAACAAAGCAGAGAGGTCTAGGTTTAATTGGTTTTTTTGTTGGTCAGTCATTGTTCTGGTAATACTTGTTTCACATGATAAAATAAAATTCTTTACTTTAGACAAAAATTAGAGAGGATTTGTCAAAGAACCTAACTAGAGATAATGTTATTAAAAAAACAACAAAAAAACAGAACAATGTTTCTATAAAAAGAGCCAGACTAGGCCTTCTTTAACAAGTTACTACCTCGGCTCCATTTCCATCCCATCCAATGGCTGTATGTTGTTTGCAAATACTTCTCATGTCCAGATTTTCTACCCACATCTACAGTAAATTGGGGAATTATAGGTATTCTGGTCCTGGTAAAATATTGTCATGCATATCATTGAAGGTTTGTACAAGTCCATCCATCCATCCATTTTCTAACCCGCTGAATCCGAACACAGGGTCACGGGGGTCTGCTGGAGCCAATCCCAGCCAACACAGGGCACAAGGCAGGAACCAATCCTGAGCAGGGTGCCAACCCACCGCAGGACACACACAAACACACCCACACACCAAGCACACACTAGGGCCAATTTAGAATCGCCAATCCACCTAACCTGCATGTCTTTGGATTGTGGGAGGAAACCGGAGCGCCCGGAGGAAACCCACGCAGACACGGGGAGAACATGCAAACTCCACGCAGGAAGGACCCGGGAAGCGAACCCAGGTCTCCTAACTTGAACGCTACAATAGACTGGTGGCCCACCCAGATATGGCTTCAGTTAGGTTACACACAACATAATCTCACAATAATAAAACAGCAGTTGGTTGGATGGATCAAAGTATATGGAGGTCTAATTATCTCTGCCAATAATACTGCAGATTTACTAGCGTCCACCTTTGGGTATGTGTGAGTCCATATGGCACAAAGAATGCCACTTGAACATATTACATTGCCCAATCGTCTCTGACTAGTCAAACATCACTACAGCAGTGAGTCCTTTGTAACACAAATTGTAGCATACAATGCCATAACTGGTGACAACCTCTGTCAGTCACCATGCAGATTCTAATAACACCCGACTTTGAAGTTCAAACAGTTGCTAAAAAAATCAATTAACATGGTAAAAGTAATTTCATTCAAACAATATAAAAAATGGACAAACCAAAATAAAACTGCTAACGAGTGCACTGCCAGTGCCAGAGCTGATGAGTTTTGAATGAAGAAGGATCAAGAGATGGAACAATAGTCATAAATCACAGTCAACAGTAAGCCAGAAACATGCTAATGCTATGTCCACACTACTACATTTTCATTAAAAAACAGCATTTCTAAATGAAAACAATCTCTGCCCACACTATTGTTTTCACATCATTTATAAAAGTATTTCTGCTCACATTAAAACAACCAAAAATGCATAAGACATAGTCATTAATTTACACTGGGCATGTGGGCTTTGGTGGAAAAATCCTTGAAGTGATGGTTACGCCGCTGGTCATAGGATTTATCATAAAACTGTAGCAACCATTTAATTATTTACCTTTTGCACATTTATGCAGCATTCAAGCTGTACAAAATGTAATTTACATGCATAAACATAGGAAACACAACAAGTGCCATGAAAAGCAACTCCTGTATGTCCTCCATTTTGGAATATGCCTTTCCTCCATTAAATTCAACTGATTAGGGAATGTGACATTGTAGCAGGTAGCATCCAGTCGAGGAAGGGCCATGTAATAAGCACAGTCCAATCGAAGCGTGATTACAGTCCACAATTTTCAAAACTCTTAAGTTTCCCTCATTCACACTGCAACACTAAACTGCCATTTTCAGAAGTATATGGTTTCAAAAGTCTCAGTTTTCGAGGTTTAAAATTTCATTGGTAATATGGATGACAAGCAAAAACGGAGACAAACATCTGCATTTTGAAATGAATATGTAGTAGTGTAGAAGTAGCCTAAATCATTTGCAAACATTTTTAATTATTCGTAATCTTGGATGCTGGCAGTGATGTGATATAATGTGACTTTTGGGACAGCATCCTCTAGCAACCAGGAGTTGCATCCTGACAATGGGACAATTAAAATAAAGAAAATAAAAAGGCATCCCGGTAAAACAGAACGTACAGTATGCTTAATCCCAGAGACTAAATAGGAACAAAATGCAGGTACAGGAATGATTCCCAGAATTCAAAGTTCTCAAACCATCAAAGAAGAATCTCAAAGAAAAAGTACTAACTACATAATAAAGTTGTGTGATCCATATCAATGAGGGAGTTGGCCACATGACAACAAGAAATTCACATTTATTATTCTCCTGTTTTTTTAAAACATATTTTCTTTCGGTTTATATTATCTTTTGCCAGTTGAGTTTTGCTGTGGCTCTGAAAATGAAGCACCGGCGATACTCACATTGCTTACGCACGGATCTTAAAGGCCTGTCATGCACATTAAGATGAATGGTGCCACTGAAGGCATATGTATACATTCACGTTAAGGCTGCAGCTTGAGATGGGGGTCAAGCGTCTGGCATGACAAAGAGCTGCTAGGTCCACTCCGAAGATGATGATGATGGTGTCTTTGATGTAGAGCCAGTTGAGGTGATTTAGCCATCTAGTGAAGTTGCCCCCTACTAGGTGCTTTCAATGACAGTGATAACAGATTATCTCTCTCTAATTTAACCTAGGAATTCTTAGGTAGAGGTGGAGACTGCCGCCTTTACCCTTTGCTGCTTTCACCCAATGAAGAATGTTAGTCGTTGTGATGTGGAATTAAACTAAATTGCCAGATAAAGCCAGCCTGGGCAAATTCTGCACAGACTGTGAGTGGACTGGGAACTGAGCACAAGTCCCAGAAGTAGTATAACCACTGTATTGACCCCAAGACCTGTTCTGCTAGGTAAATAATTTGAGATAAGCTAAACAGACAAAGCCTGCACAGATACATACGTCATAGTAGATTGTACATTCTTTCAGAGAAAATTTTTCTTTTTTTATGTCTTTCTGTAGCCTTTATTGATAATATTGAATAGAAAAATTTGCTTTGTGTTCTAAAATAATATTTCTTCAGTAGAGGTGATGTTCTCTTTTTCTCTACAGTGTCATAGCAGTGGGCATTACCATCTGTCGCTATGGTAACCTATGTAGGTCTCCGGAGAAGGCTGGCTGGCGCCTGACCACTAACATACTGCAATGCCAGATTTTCCATACAGCACACAGTGACAAGACCATATGGTCATTCCACATACATTATGCATCATTTATTTGCAGTAAATGATCGAGACAATATAGTGATATAATAATAAGTGAGACTTATGAATACTTAAATGATTTTAATGTGATCTTTAATACACCAGGGCAAACTGCTAATAATTTGTGTCAACAGAACCTGCAAAAACAGATTGACTATTTTTGGTTTTCTTTAGTAAGCACAAATCTTTCTTTTATAAACCAAACACCTTACAATTTCAATATTTAAATGATAGATTTTTAATTTTAATTTGCATAGCTGTTTAATAAAGCATGAAGAAAATAACAGTGGCAAACACATTATAATCCACTCGACACAGGTCCCTAGGCAGGTTCACTGCACTTATAAAACATGATGGCTACTTACGTGAAATTAATTAACTGCAGTTATGGAAAGACAGTAGAGATCTAGGACTTTATTACACATGCATGACAGTCTTCAAGCCCAAAGAGATTAGGCTGGCAAACCCATTTCTCCGATAATATATGGTGGGTGCTTATAAAGTTAATTGGCCTTGTCAAATGACCATGTTGTGAAATGCGTGTCCTCTGCACTGCCATGACTATTGAAGCAGGGGAATTATGGAGAGACATGCAAAACAGCACAGATATCACTGACCTCACAGAGATGATGCACTTCAGGTTTCTGAAAGACTCAGACCTATGCAGCTTTCCCTTAATATTTGTGGTTGTACCTCAAGTAATAAAAGAGCATAAGCAAAAAATTCAAAACACATGCATTCATTTTTCCTGGGGACACTACGATGCTCCAGGCCACAGTTACTGTACAGAGCTAAGAAATGAACAAAGGAAATACCCACCAGTGATATGACTTCATTGTGGGGGCAAATGTAGCACTTGAGTGGCTTGGCGATGGCCACTGAGATGGACCATGAGACACAGGTGTCCATCCAGCCATTCTGTGCGGTGGTGGGGCCACACTGGATCATGCTTAGCGTTTTAGGACAACTTGCAGTCCATTTTTTACAACGTACTACCTGTTTCTCAGTTAAGTGACAAGATGAAGGAGCAGATAGTCTTGTTACCTCGCAGAAGTCTGGATCCTTATGCTATTCCTGACTGAGCACCTCTGCACAGAACTGGCACCATCTCTGAGTACATGTTTGAGTTTGGTCTGGGCATTCTTATAGCGGTGGGCACCTTCAGGTAACTTAGGGTGTCAGGCTATAACTGTACCATCAACGATTGACATCTTGTCCATTTCTGTCAGAATAAGCTTCAACTCTACTGCAACCCTGGAATGGAAAAGTCTTCAGAAATTAGTGGATGGATGTAATTGATCGACATTGGTAGTTTTAGATAAGTACGGTATTTAAGCATCTGACATGCTGGTTAGGTGGATTGGTGATTCTAAATTGGCCCTAGTGTGTGCTGGGTGTGTTTGTGTGTGTCCTGCGGTGGGTTGACACCCTGCCCGGGATTGGTTCCTGCCTTGTGCCCTGTGTTGGCTGAGATTGGCTCCAGCAGACCCCCGTGACCCTGTGTTCGGATTCAGCGGGTTGGAAAATGGATGGATGGATGAATGACCATAACACCATGCTATTTAGAATATCATTTACATTACATATAACACCAGCTTTGTTTTTTACATTTATGAATCGACTATCATTTGGAAAACAAACAAGTCAACTGCAAGAAAATTTTAATATCCTTTACATGTACCACCAGCTCTATGAGGGTAGGGGTTTTAAGACAATGACATCGATTCTGTGTGTGGACTAAGATGGCACCAAAGATCATGGGCCAGTTCATAAATTGTGTGTTTGTCGAATGCAGCTCATGAATTTTAATGATAACTCAACAATGAATAACTGCCTGCAGTTACACATTTTATCCTTCTCATTTATGATATTATTAGCTTCCTGTACGGAATTTAGAATATCGTCAAAAAAAACACCATTGTACAGAAGAGACATTTTATTAGTTTTTATTGACTGGCAGTTCTACACAGGTTCATATTTAAATAGGAGACTTTAAGCTGTGCTAAAATGGGTTTACACTAGGGATGCTTCAACCAGGTTTTTTTAATGCCGATAACAACTATCAATTTCATATTATTTAAACAGCCAATTCTAATACTAATTTTTTTCTATAATTTACCTATCTGAAGGCTTAATTAAAAAAAAATAATTTTCACCATGTCTCCAACAACAAATATAATAGTATATATATACTGTATATAGTGCCACAGGAGGCTGGGGGTGAGACCCAGCCGGGACGCCTGGAAGAACTGGGAGGTCGTCTATACATCCACCGGGTCAGGAGGGGACATCCGTCCTGGATGATTAGGGGACCACAGGGTTGGAGCAAGGAGGCTCAAACCCACCGCCAGGGGGTGCCCCGAGTATTGTGGAGCCCTTGGAGATTGACACTTCCACCACACCTGGGAAGGTGGAGTGAATACCTTCCAGGGATGCTCGGAGTGCTTCCAGGTGCAAGGGCACCACTTCCGCCACACCAGGAAGTGCTGCCAGAAGAACGTCATCAAGCACCTGGAGCACATCCGGGGGGAAATAAAAGGGGATGCCTCCCTACAGTCGGGGAGGTAGAGTTGGGATTGGGAGAAAGATGAAGCTCACAGGACAGGAGGGAGAAAGGCGGCCCATGGACATTGGAGAAGCCCGTGTTGAGGGATGTTTGGTGTGGGAGCACTGTGTGCTGTGTGGGACTTTTGTGGAGAACAAATAGTTTAATAAACGTGTGTGGCAGTGACATCCGGTGTCTATCTGTCTGTGCTCAGGCTGTCTATCACTATATATATATATATATATATATCTTTATATATATATATATATACAGTGGAACCTCGGTTTACGAGTAATTTGGTTTACGAGTGTTTTGCAAGACAAGCAAAAATTTTTAATAAATTTTGACTTGATAAACGAGCGATGTCTTGCAATACGAGCAGTATGGATACACTTTGTCTGCTGAGCGTCATGTGATCACAACTGAGCTGATGGTTCTTCTCTCTCTCTCCTAATCTCGCTCGCTTGCTCGCCAAGTGCGTTTCTCTGTTTACAGCGCGTCTCTCTCTCTCTCCTTATCTCGCCCAGCAGCACATCTCTGTTTACAGCGCTCTCTCTCTCCTTATCTCGCTCGCCCAGCGCGTCTCTCTTTCTCCTTATCTCGCTCGCCCAGCGTGTCTCTCTGTTTACTACAGCATTGTGACTGTGTGTGTGCGCTGTGAAGTGCGAGTCCCCATCTTGCTCCCCAAAACACGAAGCTGAGTCTCAGTACTTTAACACTAGTTTTATTCATCTTGAAACAGCAACAGCTCAGTTATTTATTGCAGCGGGATCTTTATAATGTTCCTTGTATGACCCATTGACGACAGGCGCTTATAGCATGTCTGTGATCTTTTTGGATGCGCTTATACGGCGAACTGCTACAGCGCTGGGAGACTGCGATTGCTTTGGGACACTCTTCCGCGTGTCTTCCTGTTGGGTGGAATCCCACATGAGTTTAGAAACTCACACCAGCCATGATTCTTTTTTAAGGTAAAGTGCAGATTAATTTGTATTATGTATTTTACTTTATATTTTGTATTAATCATTTTTATATGAATAGTTTTGGGTTGTGGAACGCATCATCTGAGTTTCCATTATTTCTTATGGGGAAATTTGCTTTGATATACGAGTGTTTTGGATTGCGAGCACTTTTCCGGAATGAATTATGCTCGCAAACCGAGGTTCCACTGTATATATATATATATATTTTCACACAATCAATTAAATGATATTGACAATTAAAAACTGCTTAAATATAAATATACATGCACTTATCAGTTTTAATCATTGATTGCATTACAGCTCTCTTGCTGTTAAAATATACATCTACTATATTTATATAGGTGTGTATTCAAACCTATCATTTTTACTTCCTAAGTGTAATACTTTATATTTAGTGACATTAAATTTCATCTGCCACATATCTCCCCAAGCCTGCACGCTATCCAAGTCCTTCTGTAACGATTTAAAGGATTCCAAATTATCTGCCAATCCACCTATCTTGGTATCATCTTCAAACGTAAGCAGTGTCTTACTTATATTCTTATCCAAATCATTTTTATATACTGTATTAAATATAGCAGTGGCCCTAGCACTGACCCCTGCGTAACACCACTCTTAACATCTGGCAGTTCTGATGAGGTTCCTCATACCATCACCCTCTGCTTCCTGTGTCTGAGCCAATTCTGCACCCTTCTAAAAACAACACCCTGAACTCCCTCTTCTTTTAGTCTGATTGTCAACCTCTCCTGTGGCACCTTATCAAATGCTTTCTCAAAGTCAAGATAAATAATATCATTTGCTATACTTTGATCACATCCTTTTGTTGCTTCCTCATAGAATTCCAGTATGTTGGTAAGACATGACCTACCACTTCTGAACCCATGCTGACTGTTCAGTAACACTCCTATTCTTGCAATGTGCTGCTCAATCTTTATAATAATAATAATAATACATTTTATTTATACAAAGGCGCCTTTCTAAACACTCAAGGACACCGAACAAACGATAAATAGAAAAGCACATTGTAAACACAATTTAAAGCACCAGAAAATACAGAAAATATAAAAAGTTAAAACCAAACAAAGCCATTATAATCACTGAGAAAAAACATTTTGAACAGATGAGTTTTAAGTTTACATTTGAAAGTTGAGAATGACTCAGTATTTCTAAGCTCAGTAGGTAATGAGTCCCAGAGCATGGGAGCGAGAGGGACGGTCAGCTGGATGGAGGAATAGGATCTAAGGTTACGGGAGGAAATGGCAACATGAAGAAGGTCAGACAGATATGGAGGGGAGAGGTTATGAATGGCTTAAATGTTAACAGAAGAATTTTAAAATCAATTCAAAACTTAAGCAGGTTCCAATGACGCTGTTGCAAGACCAGCATAATATGGTGAATAGACGCTGATTGAGTAGTAATGCGAGCAGCAGAATTCTAGACCAGCTGAAGCTTATGGAGAGATTTATTAGAGAGACCAAAGAGGAGCGAACTGCAATAGTCCAGGCAAGAAGTAACATGAAGGTGGTCCAGCTGACAAGTAGACGGCTTACATTTGCAGACAACATCTGAGATTTCTCAGAAGGTGGGAAGCTAGAAAGAGGAAAATGAGTGAATAGGTGGATGTAGTTCAGAGGAAACACTGAGAGAATTTGGATCGAGATGTCGATGTATCTTCTGGATTTTCTCATTAAAAAAGGACATAAGGGAATTGCAAAAAGCAGTTGAGTAAAGGATAAATAGTCAGGAAGTTGTGTAATATTATTAAGTAATGAAAACAATGACTTGGTGTTACCTATATTACAAGAAATTAACTGAGTGTAATAGTTGGATTTGGTTTGAGCAATACAGGCCTTATAATAAAGTACATGATTATTATGCATCTCTTTGTGGACAAAGAGTCCAGTTTTTTTATATAACCATTCAAGATGCCTGTCTTTGGCTTTCAGAAGACAAATTTCAGGTGTAAACCAGGGAGCAGAAAAAGAAAAGGAAACAGATCAGGTTTTTAACGGATCATGAGAATTAAGTATACCATTGTGTCTAGTGCTGTAGTATGAGACCAGTCCTTCAAGAGTGGATAAATTATAAAAGTCCATGTCCATGCAATTCTAGAAGAAAGAAAATCCAAGTTAATATTCTTAATATTACGGACAGATATGAGACGGGGAAGCTTAGTTATACCAAAAGTAAGGTTAGCAGTAAATGAAAGGAGAAAATGGTGAGTTCATCTGCAGTACAATCAAGCAGGGTAACTCCAGAACAGCAAATGAAGTCCAAGATATGTCCTTTAGAATGGGTGGGCACATTGGTATACTGCTGGTATCCAAAACTCTCAAGTGAGAGGGGTACTGATATTGTCCATATGTAAGTTAAAATCCCCCAACAGAATTATGTTTGAAGAGATTGTAGATAAATAGGTAAGAAAGGTAGCAAGGTCGTTCAAAAAATCATTGTTTGATTTAGGGGGGCGGTAGACAGTTGCAATGATGGGAGGAATAGGCCCAGACAATTGACACACAATAGATTCAGCAACAGGAAAGACCAAACAAACATAAACCAGATGAATATCCTACTAGTCCATATTGGCATTCAGAAAACAAACCAGGTAGGTTTCAAAACGGGGTTAGGCTGAAGCTAGTCCATATACAGCCAGGCCGAGAAAACAGCAATATCAGCCAAATTACCAGTCTTAGCTAAAAATCATCAGTCTAGTTACCGGCAAGCAGCAGCGACCAGCCCCACCAGTGTTCACTCCAATTATCCTTAATAATTCTTTCCATTAATTTTCCTGAGATACATGTTAAGCTTACTGGCCTATAGTTGCTTTTGCTGCCAGAGTTGTCCTAAAAGGAATGGAATTGGACCAGGAGATGAAAGGAGAAAATTGTGAATCAAGGACCAAGATCAAAAACAAAAAAATAACATCTAAAACTCCAAAGGTCCAAAACAGGACCCAGAAAGCAATGTCAAATAACACTTATAAAAATCTTGACTATCAAAGGGAATTCTTGAAACTAGCTGGATTTTTTAAATTATTTCTTCCACAAAATTGGATTGGTTTCAGTTTCTTCTCATTATGAGGTAGTAACAGAATGCCATGTCTGATAACAAAATTGCTATTCATATTCAAAATGGTGGCTCCTTAGCTAACACTGCTAAAAATGCTAAACCATGACAATAAAAACATAACAAAATGTTTGTACAATTCAAAAAATCTAAAATGAAACCTAGAAATATATAGTCGGCATATTTCAAAACTGGCAAATTCATAATGCTAAGACATAAAGGATGCACCAACTTTTTGGATCTTCCAGTGAGGCGCATGTTGATTGAGTGGACGTATCCTCTGCTCAGTTTTCTGTGAATTTCACACATTTCTTTTCAGGTTCATATTATTTCCTAATCTTTAGTTTCCTTTGATGCATTGTTCCTTTTTTAACAACATGATTTTTCTTCTGCCCTCTAGAAGTTAGTTGTATAAGTAGGCATTCAAGTTGTTACGGTTGGGTTCCTTCTTTAATTGTTTTCTGCGCCTCCTGGAAATGTTTGTGGTCTTATAGGTGTCTGTTCTGGGTTTTTTTAAAGCCGTGGAATCAATTTTGTGCATTTATTTTATGTTTTAAAACACCATAAAGGAGTTGAAAATTTTTAGCATCAGGCTGCATTGCCATTTTGTTTTTCTCATGAATGATTTTCTGTCATTTGAGTTAGTGGTAATCTTGACAACATTTCCCAGGATCCTCCAGGGCCATCAACGCGACCATATTAAGATCAACAATCTCACTTTGATTTTACCCAAGATTGGATAAAAACTAAGAATTATTTAGTTATTGATTCTTTAGTGTATTTCTGGTTTCTTGACTGTGATCCTTGCTTAGCTCCTTGGTTTGACAATCGATAGATTGATTCATACTTAACGAACTCTGCACAGCTCCTGTCCTTTTAAAAACTCTATTACTGAAACACTGAGACAGAACACAATCAAGTGAAGGTAGACCTTATGGGCTCCACCCTGACGCTTTTTGTAAATTCCACGGACAGATAAGCTTTGCGTCACTGTGTGAAGTTTTTTTTCTGAGATTCTCTGCCCTCGTATAAAACTACAAGATTCAGCAGTGCATTCTGTGCTTTTGAACTTCTTTGTTCCTGTTTTGTGCCCGCTGTACCCTGACTTAGTGTATGGAAATGGCTGCCGTATTCTCTACCAGTATCTGTTATTTGTGCATAGTTGAAATTGCTCACGGCTACAAATTACATCATTTTTCAAACAATCATTGCTTGTTAAATTTATTAAGAGCATGAATATAAAGAGTATAAAAAAGTTTTGGAATAGCATTATCCAACAGAGTGGAAAGTTTTCGGGTCTATTTTGCAGGTGAAGACCACACACTCTATGAAAAAAGTGTTCTTTTATGTTGAGCCTAATACTAGTCTAAAGGTGTCTGCCACCTTAAAAAAGATAATGGAGGAAAACACTTGAGCCTTAAAGCAAATTAGGAGTGCTGAGTTAACTTCAGCAGCCATAGAGACCAGAAGCATATCATCATACATGTCATTAGAACAAGAGTCTCTGGTACAACAGGAAAGTGCCCAAGCTTCTTGTCTGTTCCTATAATCCTGGCTCTTCAGCTGTGCCCAGGTTGCTTGGGTTGGGGAAAGACACCCAAAGGCTGGATGGTGTTTTCTCAATAAGTGTTTGGTGTTAGAAATAGGCAAATGGACGGTAGCAACATGGTGTGGTAGCTGCCCCTTTATATCGTTTTATTTAAAGGTTTACAAAATTCTTTATATACCCTATTTTTTTCTTTGTAACCCAAATATTCATGCAGGTTTTCTTGCTCTATACCTAGCTTTAAGCTCCATATTTTCTAGTTTCACTCTGGATGTTTCCATTTCTGTAGGTTTAATTGTGTCTAATATTCTAACTACATGCTAAAATCCTTTGCTATGTTTGTATGTATCACTGTGCAAATATGTAAGTATACAGCTACTATTAAAAGTGTAATTCCAGTGGCAATACTGGCTGTACACTACAGTTGTGGGTTGCCTGCCAACCGTCCTCATTTTTTACACTCCATGGACTGTCCGGGAGAAATTTATAAAATTTTGAAAATGTCTGGAATTTTGGCTCCTAAAATATGAAAATCTCCATATCCTTATCATTGGTAAAAATTGAAAGCCGTACACCAATCAGCATTTGCAGAAGTAGTGCGCACACTTTCTTCCCAGAATCTTCACCTCCATTCCGGTAGTAAACAACGCAGATATTGACAAGAATAGTTGATATCTGTCCAACTAGGCTTTTTCACTTCACTTTTGAATTCAGCTTTATCTTTTGGTAGTAGACAGTTCATTATAAATGTTGTTCCTTTCCTTAACTAAGTGAACTTATTCAAAATCGAAATTACAATTGCATGTTTTCTATGTGAGATCTGTGGCGGACAGCCGGGACGCCCTTTTGATACTGGATCCGGGGGAGCAGCCATGGGATGCACACTACATCCCCCGAAACATTTGGAGGCAGCCCTCCTTTGATGCATCGGGGCCAATACTTTGGTGCACTGGAGCTCATCCCTGTTGGGCTCCGTGGCCACCGCCAGGGGACTGCGAGGCTTCCTTAGCCCAAGTGGGTGACAACGCAGCCACACCCAGAAGTGCTGACTAATCTAGGCTAACTGCCACCTGGAGCACTTCCGGGTGAACTATAAAGAGAGCCTGCAGCCACTACTCAGGGCCCCAGAGTCGGGAGGAAGAAGACGAAACTTCCTGGGAGGAGTAGTAGAGGAAGAAGAGTGTAGTTTGGCTTGTGTTGGGTCTGTGGGGCACGGGGAAGACGTGCCCCACGGCTGAAGAAAAATTAAAACCTTTTCATTTATTTCACACATGCCTCCATTGTCAGTCTGTGTCGGGTCGACGCCTATATAGTGCCGTTGCCACAGATCTTATTTTCGATTCTCCTTTCAGCAATTTGGTTAAACAAGAAATCTCATACATCCAGGTACAGTCTGTCATATTTAAGTGTGAGCAAGTACTGCTTTGTAATATTGTAATGGAAAATATTGTTATTACCACCCATTGTTTCAAAATGGATTTATAATTGTAAATGAATAAGTCAACTATCAAAGTTTTAGTTAAATAAAAAAAAAAAATCATACATTTATTCTGTCATATAAATGCAATATCTTTTTTTTTTTTTAGTTATCAGTTAATTAGGGGTGGGGATCAATCTGTTCTTAACTTAATTTTTCTTTTTGTAAAAACTTGATTGCTTTGTATGGATTGTAATAAAATTAATAAAAATAATAATAAAAATAAAGTTATCAGTTAATCAAGTAATAAGTCACTTTTTCAAGTACAGTAATTTAGTAATATTTTCATAATTCTTTCATTTACGTAACTTCAGGAATACCCATTATGCCAAAAAGAAAGTTCACAGACCCCTTAAACAACAAATCTCCTTGTTTTCGAAATTGCAGAACAGATTCAGTTGGCGGTGCTCAAGATTCAATTTCAGTAGCATGCTTTGGAAAAATTTATATTCATATTTATCCAAGAACCCACTGAGAAAAATAGCTTCAGTGGAAAAATATACTTGTATAAGAATGTAGATAAATGCAAATAAACTAAACTGAAAAGAGTAAAATTATTTCTGTTTTACTAGAAGTGAATTTACAATGTGTATGATTTTTTAAAGGTTTACATCAGTTAAGCTATGCAAATAAGAATGGAAGGAATGAAGTCTGTTAATTTAAGAGCCTTGATATATTCAAAATATTTAATTAGTTTGCCAGTGACTGTGATTGTGGCCATCATATCATTATTATAGTTATAAACTGTTACTAAAGGTTTATATCATTTCAAAAAAACATAAGACTGTACAAAGACGTATTATGGCATCATAGGGAAAGGCATCTTCAAAAGTCCTCATTTTTCAACCCAAATGTCCTCATTGTCAGAGAAAGAGAGTTGGCAGCTCTATGTCTGACAAGGGGGCAGTTTTATAGATTTCCAGGACAGCACTGATGCTTTGACAAAGTAGAGAGAGAATATGGGGAACTGCATGCAAGTTTACCAAAGAGTAAGATAGCCAGAGTTAGTGAGTGTACCCCAGGCTGAAAGGAAGTTTGTAAAACACCAAGATGGCTGACAGACAACCATCTACTGTACTGAGGACCATGAAAGGAAACCTGCAGAAACTGGGTGATGAGCAGCATCCTCTGCTCCAGCCTTCTCCATCATAGGGGGGTTGTATTTTATTATTGCAGTAGATGTTCTATTTCTTGTGAAACTGATAAGAAGGATTATAGATGGTGTATTCATGTTAAAAAATGAGCGCACTTTTCTTTTCCTTGAAAATGTGATCTCTGTAATTGATTAGCTAAATGCAGAAAGAGGAAGTGTTAGCAGAGACAGGGCAGTCTTGCAGAAAGGGGATTTTTCTGTAGTCAGAACAGAAGACTGACACCTTTTGGAGACAAAAAGGTCAGGTCAAAGTTAAGTTTTAAGAAAGGTCAAGTTCTAATGACCATTTCCTGCATTTTATATTTGCATAAAAAGTGACACTCCTGAACCATTGCTCATCTATGGTCTGTCAAAATGACACTGGACAGAGAGGGGCCTGTATATCCTGGCCCTGACAAGCTTTAAAAAGTCAACAGCTTAACGTGAAAGTGTGAAGATGGGGAACGAGGAGGAACACAGTCACCCAGAAGGCCCATGCCATAGGATACAGCAATGTAAACTTAACTTTGGTCAGCAGTGTCTACGACAGCTCCTAAAATTGCCAGGTTGTATTATTGGTGATTTGCAATCGCCTATTTTGCTTTATCTACTGCTTTTGGCATGTTAAGAATATTTAAGAATCTTAGAAACTATAATGACTCAATAAATGTTTTCCGTCTGCTCCTCTTGCCTGTATTTATTATTTGCTCTCTGTTGCCATCTGGAATATAAATAAAGATGAGACGTCCTCTAATAGCAGAAGTGAAGCACAGTAACAGTTGGTTCTGGGTGATGTCACTCCATAGTCCCAGCAATAAATACCTTGTGTCTGTAGCTGCCAGAATCTTAACTAGGAAAAGAAAATCCGGGTACATCTCTCCAGTTTTGATGTCACTACATTGGTTACCTGTGACATTTAGAATTGACTTTAAAATACGGCATATGGTTTACAAAGCCTTAAATAATCTTGTTCCATCGTATATCTTGAAATGCCTCTCACCTCACATTCCAAATCATAACTTGAGATCTTCAAATGAATGTCTGCTTATAAGTCCAAGAACTAAACTTAAAAGAAGTGGTGAGGCAGCCTTCTGTTGTGATGCACCTAAAATCTGGAATAGCCTACCAAGAGAAATCCGCCAGGCTAATACGGCTGAGTACTTTAAAGAACGGCTACAAACCCATAATTTTAACATGACTTTCTCATAGCTTCATTTTAGTGTAACCCTGTGTGACACTAGAGGGCGCTGCTGCTCCTCTTACCTGACAGACAGACGTGCAGGACACCGGGTAAAAGTACAAAAAGGTATTTTTAATTTCTTTCTTTTATAAATATACCGTGTTTTCCCGAAAATAAGACAGTGTCTAATATTAATTTTAGGTCCAAAAAATGCACTAGGGCTTATTTTCGGGTAGGTCTTATTTTTATTGAAGCTCAAAAAAGTAAAGTACATTTATTCCTGTTCAGCAATTGTACGGTACAAACTGCTGGTACGTTAACGCCTGTTCAACAATCAAATCAACATGTACAGTATTAATGTTCTACACACCTCACCCCTTCCCAAACGAGAAAAGATTTTTCTCGCCTAAAAAAAGGTGAAATGCAGCACCCCTTCCCAGCAGGAAACGAAACCCCACAGCCGCACGCCGACCACGAAGAACGAGAAGAAGCAAAAAGCGAGGTTGAAAGCTGTTCCACACTCACCCAGCGCAGCAGGAAAAACGTGCACCCCAAAAGCCCCAGCCAGCGCAGCGCTACTGGTATCACAGACTCCCTTGGGCACCCCCTCCTATGTTAACTCTGGTTTAACAATCAACATGTATTCATTTATACAAACTACCATATGTTAACTGCTTCTACTTCAAATACAATCATGTCATCTTCTTCTAGAATATCATCATAACCCTCCATATCTGAACCTGCAATTCCTTCCTGGATTTCTTTTGACTCTAATTCCTTTAGAATTAATGGCCCCAATCTCTCATGTGCAGCAATACTGCTCTCCTTAAATGAACACTTCTTGTCCAGGTAACCTGCTCGTAGTGCATTGGCAACACAGCTTTCAGTGATTTTAGCCCATGAATTCTTTATCCAAGTCACCACCTCTTGCAGCTTAGGCTTCACAAAGTCCCCCCGCTGATTTCTATCTATTCTGTTTTCAATGTAATCATTAACGTGTATTGGCAAATGGTCCTTGAATGGCTTGTTTATTGCAGTGTCAAGTGTCTGGAGATAGGCTGTCATTCCTGCAGGAATCATTATCGGATCTATTCTTCTGTCATTAAGGAAGTTCTTCATGTCTTTAGCGCAGTGAGTGCTAGCAGAATCCCAGACTAGCAGACCTCTTTGGGCACCTCACAAAACACGTGGAAACATTAAATCTACCCACTTTCTTATAACAGCTTGAGTGCACCATGCCTTCTCGGTTTCAAGAACATTAATACCTGAAACATTGTCAGTCTTCTCTTTCTTGCCCTTAGTGATGATAAGAGGTGGGACCTTCTTTCCGTCCAGACGAATTGCCAAAATACGGGACACCCGAGGAGATCCAGCTTATGCTCCTTGCAAAAAGCTGTTAGATTCTTTCTCTGGGAGTTTTCCACAATCCCTTTTTTGTACTCAATGGAGTAGCTCTTTCTTTTTGCACTCATCTTGTCTGGGGGTAAAAATATTTATTAGATGTTATGCTGGACAAAAGACAACGTTTGCTCTTTTAACTACTTGTAAAAGCGCCTTACCTTGTATCCAGGGCAGCTTTTGGGCTAAATACGGGAGCTCTCAGGAGAGATGCAAAAATGGTGGATTAGCAGTAAGTCTTATTTTCGAGGGAGGGCTTATATTAGCAGTACATCAAAAATTACTGCTAGGTCTTACTTTCGGAGAAACACGGTAGTGCCCTTGATGCACCACAGCCACCAGGCAAGTAAATAAGCACAATAATCACACGCACTTCTCTCCTCCACACCTCCCAGGAAGCTCTGTCTTCTTCCTCCCAACTCTGGCTTGCTTGCTGGGTTTACAGAAGTCCTTTATATAGTCCTTGACTTTGGAGTACTTCCGGGTTATGTAGAAAGTAGAGACTCCCAGGTCTCCCTGCAGCGTCTCCTAAACTCTAGATCCCATGGTGCTCTGTGGGAATCCGGGGCAGGGAAGCTGTCATCTAGTGTCCTGGGGGAGGCAGTGTCCCAAAGCAGCTGCCTTCCCCCATCATTCCATTCTTTGGGTGTCCCGACTGGGCTGAGCTGCCGATTGTCCATCACACCCTGTTATTCTGTATATGCATTTAATGTTTTTTTCATGTCTTCGTACTAACCCCTACTTTCTCTGCTGTTCTTTTTCCAGTTTTATGTGGTGACGATCTGTGCCACCATCACTTGATCAAAGCACTGTGCAGTCCTTACATTGATGGATTGAACGCCAGAAGTCCACATGCCCCTAATCATCTAATTCATCCATATGAAGTGTGAAAAACCATGAGGACTGATTTAGGTCATTTATGTTAGGTAGAATGTCCAGTGGGGGCTGGGTGGTCTTGTGGCCTTGAAACCCCTGCAGATTTAGTTTTTTTTCTCGAGCCATCTGGATTTTTTTTTTGTTTTTTCTGTCCTCCCTGGCCATTGGGCCTTACTTTATTCTTTGTTACTTAGTATTGCCCAATTTTCATATTTTTTTCTTTCTTCATCTTGTAAAGCACTTTCCAGGCCAGATGAGTCCAAAGATAAAAGCAAGAGTTGGAGGTGGATGACATATGTGTGGGTCTACATTACAAAAGAATTTGGGTGTGGGAACAAAACAATCTGCTTTAAGACAGGCTCACCCCGAAACCCTTCCATGATAAAACATCCAGGAGGGGCATTGCTAGAAGATGAATTGAAATTAGGGCAGCTCAGTGGCACAGTGGTTAGTGCTGCCGTTTCATGGCTCCAGTGCTGTGACTTTGAATGCTGAAGCTGGTTATTGTCTCTTTGAGGTCTGCATATTCTCTTTCTGTGAGGAAGCAGTTTCTTCAAGTATTATGCAGATCTTATTGTAATAAAACATAACATTCTTAATCCCATTTAATCAAGATCATGGTTGTGGGGGGTCTGGAACTGCATAAAAACGTTTGAACAACAAAGGCGAAAATCTTCTTTTGTCACTTACAAATATGCATGCAAAGTCCTAAAATATTTGAGAAAAATAATTTGTCATCTTTCCTAAAGTAAGTAGATTAAAAACAAAAAAATGTCATTAGTGTGTCTTTGTTCAGGTGGTGTGCACTTTATGATATCAGAGGCTTACTGTTAAAGGTGAAATGACAGCCCTAGAACAGCAACTTTCATGTTCCAAGAACAATGGGAACCCGGCAACAACAGATTGACTTCCTCCCCCCATCCCAAAGACGTGCGTGTTTGATTAATTGACAGGTCTAAGCTGTTCACCCGCCACACGAGTGTCGGTAAATGTGCTTAATGGTCCTCTTCGCTAGAATGGTGTCCTGTCTATGGCTCCATCCAGCCTTGTGTTCAGTACTGCCAGGACAGGCTTCTGCCCCACTTCATACGCTCTGAACACCGTGGTAAATAACAAAAATGAATTGGTATGGCATTCAGGAAAAGCACATCAATGAAAAAGTAGGCAGTAATGAAAGCATAGGGATCTGGAGAACGAGAAAGATTTTACAGAAGGCGTGGAGGAGGAGTGAGTCACACTGGAATAACAAAACAAGAAACAACCAGCACCCCTCTCTAATTCAGAGTATTTACACAGCCAGATATAGAAATTCTATTTTATCACTCAACAGCAAAATGACCTGCAAACTCAGGCCAAGGTGTTTAGAGGACATGCGAGATTTAAATCCTAACATCTCTAATAGCAACACATCAGGATAGCAAACAATAGCACAGGCATCTTTTATATATTCTCCTCGCTGGGTAGGCTGAAAATAATTATCACAGCTTACAGACCAAAGCAGCATCAATAAATAGATTTTTTTTCACATACAGTTTCATTTGCTACTTATTGTAGAAGGTACTGCCTTGGCAACAATGCAATTTTAAGGTTGTGTGTGTGTGTTTTAGAATGAGCTCCAATTAGGGCGACATTCGTGTCGTGTACTCCTTGCATTATTTGGCAGGAACTATATATCATGTCCATGATCTGCTTCTCACGACTATTGACCAGTTATAGAGTATCTGGCAAACAATACAAATAGTACACGACACGGGTTTCATCATAATTGGGGCTCATCAGGTGTACACATCTTTGCTTTGCTTCCCCTCATATGGATCGAACTTTGGATGTCAGTGCCTGGGATGAAGCCTCTGATGTAGTCGCCATGACAGTTGTTCCGCGTATTTGACAGGGTAACGATCAGGATATTACATTCTTAAGTGTGAATCGCAATCTGATATTTGGGTGGTTACCTACCAAGTAACGCTTGTGGTTGGCTGGCCAGTTGGCAAACATCCACCATGGTGCAGCGTTAGAGGCTTCACTTCAGGCACTGACATCTGGGGTTCGAACAACCTAATGGGATGCAAAAGTACGTACAGCTGAAGAGCCCCAATAAGGGCGAAAAATGTGCACATACTGTATAACATATCTATGATCTGCTTCTTGTAAATGAGAGGATGTGGGAGATGTTTGCCAACTAGCTGACCACACACAAGTGTTATTGGTAGGCAACCACCCAAATATCAGATTATGACCCAGACCTGAAAATATTATATATATATATATATATATATATATATATATATATATATATATATATATATATATATATATATATATATATAATGGATGGCTGGCCATTTATCCCGCCAATACCCCAAGCCAGGTGGAGCCCTCCTTGCAGCGTGGAGGTCCCCAGAAGACCAGCAGGGCATCATGGACATTGGAGTTTTTATGCAAAGCCCTGCTGGATGCCGTGGGGGCCACAGGAGGGAGCTGCAGGGAGGACCGAGGGCTTCTTCGTGCCCTGTGACCCGGAGGTTCGTCACAGGAAGAGCGACGGACTTCCGGGTTGAAGAAAGGGACTATTTACCCTGACCCGGAAGGGAAAAGGACTTGTGCACTATTGGGCAGAAACACTTCCGGGTCAGGAATTATAAAAGGACTATGGAAACTCACAGACAATGAGCTGAGCTGGGTGGAAGGGTGGCAACGCGTCTGGGAGCTGGAGGATTGGTTTATTGTATTATTGTGAGTTTAATGAGAATTGTGGTGGAGAGTGTGCTTTGTGCACTGTGGCGACAAAATAAAGTCAACTTGAGGACTTTTACCTGGTGTCTGGAGTCGTGGACAGGGGTTCAAGGGAGCGAGGGTGCCCCCTATCGTTCACAATATATATATATATAGTGGCCACCAGGGGCACTCCAGCACCCCAAACACCCGACACAACAGACACAGGCACGAGTCCAGCTATACACAAGGCTTATTTCAGTAGGAAACATTTTTCTTTTGTTTCCCACCAGCAATGCACAGTACATAAGCACTACTAATAAAAGAGGCACACAGCAATGGATTTTCTTCTTCTCTCTTTCTCCTCCTCTCTCTGTTTCCTTACGCCTCCACTCGTCATCCAGAAACCTTTAATGCCCACCTCCCAATTCTGGTTCCTGGAATGAAGGCAGGTGGCTTCTTTTAAGTGATCCCTGGAAGTACTTCCAGTGTCCTAAAGGCTTGGCCCAGGATCACAGTGAGTAGGGCTCCACAGTCCCCACAGCACCCCCTGGTGGCACCCATGACACACAATAGGGCTGATTTACAGAACACCAATTCCCATGAAGCCCTGTGAGCAATCGTGGCACTGCTGCAACCCAGGGGGACTGTCATCTATTGTTCCGGGGGGAGATAATGCCCTGCGCACATTCTCTCCCCTGATCCTTCCCCCACTGAGACGTCCTAGCAGTTCAAGGGCCGTGGTCGTCTGCCACTATATTTATATATATATATATATTTTTCACACACGTGTGACTAGGAGCGAGCTGAAAGGACCAAGTGGAGGTGATTACCCGCCAGGCCAGGGGGTGGCAGGGTGCTCTAAACCTTTGTCTGTTATTTCTGCAGATCAAATACGGGAAAACCTGCCTGACTTGACGTCACTTCCTGTTCCGGCACCCAGATTGACGTCACTTCCTGTTCCGGCACCCAGACTGGCGTTACTTCTGGGTTACAGAATATAAAATCCTCCGTCTTGGCTAACTAAATCAGTTCAGTGTGGGAACTCAAACAATAAAATCGCTGTGTTGAATTTAATCCTTTTGCAGCTACGAACAATATACGGGTGGCTGCCCCAAACCTTTTTTAAGAGTGTTGAGACTCGTAGTCCTAATGTTTTTAGCATAACCTGATATCCCATTCTCTGACTCGCTTAATCCAGTTAGAGGCCAAAGGCCAGAGCCAATATAGGCGGCACTAGGGACAAGCCAAGGAACAATCTTATCACATTCATAGCAGTGCCCACCTACTCACATTCAATAGGGCAACTTGACAATGTCAATCAGCACATATGTCTTTTATAAGTAGGAGGACAACCAGAGTAACTAAGGAGAACATGAACATGCAAACTCCACACAGGCCAAGCCAAGAAGCGGGACTCAGAGCTTGGACTGTTCTTATAATAATAAAAATAATTACATTTATATAGTGCTTTTCTAACCTACTCAAAGCGCTTTACATAAACAGTAGGGAACCACATGCGAAAAGACAATTTCCCCTTGGGGATTAACAAAGTGTATCAAATCAAAATCAAAAACACCAACAATGCATAGCATCTACCTTGATGATTCGACAGCAGCCATTCTTGCACCAATATGTTCACGTCACATTAACTATCAGGTGGTAGAGGTGTGAGAGAGATAGTTAGGTAATAATGGATAAGGGGATGTTTAGGGAGCAAGAATGGACAATGCTGTGCTGGGCAATTTAGCGAGGACATCAGGAAACTCCCCACTCATCTCATAAGTTACCCAAGGGTCTTTTATGACCACAGAATTTCAGGACCTTGTTTTTTAGGTCTCATCTGAAGGATAGCACAGAGTCCCCATCACGGCACTGAGGCATTGGGATCTGCACTCGGACCACAGGGCAAGCGACCCCTGATGACCTCACCAACACCTCTTCCAAACGGAACCCAAGATTTTTCTAGATGCTATCCCACCCTTTCACGATGCCACAATTCCCTAATACTTTTAGCCCTAACATTTTTGATTGCTATATTTTACACAAAGCCACTCATAAAACAGAAAGGTTTAAATTGTTTAACGGCAAAGCAAACAGTTGCTGTAACAGAGCCCAAATGAAGGTTTTTAGATAATTTATATTCAATGTCATTGATAAAAATATCAGGATAGTATTTCTGCATGGAGCACGATGCCTGATAGTTTCAGGGACCAGGGCCAGGCCTAAGACCCCCTGTGTGGATTCTGCAGGTCCACCTTATTAATTTATTTAGGCTCCATCTCACATCCCTCACACCTCTATGAATGGCTGATGTTTTTTAATATGTGCGTACTATAAGCATTTGTTAAAATGGCTTGGCAAACTTGCCATAGTTTGACTCTGCCCTCCTAATGTGGAATAGAAGAGGTGGGCTCAGAAAGTAAATGGACAGTTCACTAAAGCAGTTCCATCCTTCTCTTTTCTCAGACGTCTTATTCCAAGCCATGGATCACATGGTAGTAAAGTGGCCATTATGTTGCTTTTTTTATTGTCTCTAGTATGTATTCCGGGGTATATACTGCACCCTTGGGTTAGAATAAGGTCACCATCCCTCTTGAGGGTCATAAAATGTGACTAAAGCAGGTTTGTGTCAGGAATGGCATCTGGCCTTAAAAATGGCTGCACCAAAACCCTCTTTGAAGGGGGCAACTAGCCATCCTGCATGCTTACATACTTAAACTGTAGATAAACTGTACACTCTGAATACCAGCCCATGTAGCACAAAAAATAAAATTGCATAAAACGTAATCCATTGATGCATTTGCAATTAGGTTTATTGAGTCTGTTAGACAAACCTTTACAATCTATTAAGTGATTTTTTGTAGGTAGGATATTTTCAGATTTTATTCAAACTAAGACAGTAACTATGTCATTTGGAGAAGTCCTGCAGTTTTGACTGCCTCCTAATCTCTCTACACTTTCTCTGTAATGCTCTAATTGTTTTAGCTCGACTTGTCAGTCTGCAAGTTTTGTCTGGTAACCGTATATTTCTTGGCTCCACAGTGACACCCTCTGGTGGAAAAGTTGCACTGCAGGTTTGTTGTGAAGCTTTTAGTGTCCTATTAGTTTAAGAGTGGCACCAAGCCTGCAGTTGTAAAGATTTAATCCAATGTTGTTTTTTACAAGTATATGTTTATTTTGTAGAATAATTTAACTGCTTTTTTATACAAGTAAATACAGTCTTAAGGATAACATTTTGCCAAACAGAACAGTTGAGGGAAACAGATCCCTCTGTAAATGAATTAAGTAGGAACAAAAATAGATAATCCTTTCTTCTAAAATTTTACAAATGTTATGGTTCAGATTGAGATCTGTCTCATTTTATCTCATTTTCTGTCTGCTTGTCCTGGTGAAGGTTATGGTGGTTGCAGGGTAATTTGGATCAATGACATCATTTTTGGAGCTTCCAGGGCTTTAGCCTCTAATCTCAGACGTCCAGACACTGATCTCTGAAAAATGCTTTTCAACTGTGCGAAAACTCCATGGTTGGGCTACAGTCAGTCCATGTCTGGTAGGGCTGCAATGAGAATCCTCCAGGGGGCATAGAAGCTCAAACTGCCCCGGACCAGTAGCAGCTCTGGTCCGATGCCTTCTTAGATAATCAGACTACTCAGACTGTCACAGGAATTGAACTCTCTCATTTTTTTAACAATTTTGTATCATTATTTGGAGGTCCTATCCGGAAGTTTTAATAATGAGGGTATAGATTGGCCCCTAAATTCAGCTTATCACAGCCTTTAATACCACCATCCAGAACAATGTTGGCAGCACCGTTACCTCTACAACAATCCAGCCTGACAGTACTTACTTCCCAATCTTGAGAATAAGGTCTTAGGATACTTTTTAACTTCTCTGCTCATTTAACCAGTGAGGCGATTTACATCCGTGACAAATATGAATCTTCTTAGATAGTCCTGTCGCGTCCACCATCTTTCTCGAAACATACACACCGCCTGGTCATGTGGTGCCTCTGTGTGAACCGGTCAGGCACAGAGAAGGTCAGCTGCTGAGAGAGCGTCTCGACTGTTGCAGGGTCTGCATTGGTGAAGCAGGTGAGACGGTAATGAAACAGAGGCACAGGGCTTATTGGTTTTTAAAGACTGCTTCCTTCATTGGGTTTTAACCAATGCACGGAATGAACCAAGACACAATCATCCATGCGGCGCTCAGGGTGGAACAGGAGGAGAGGAGAAGGACGTCCATTCCGCTCCCTCTGTCATGCTAGTCTGCTGATTTCTTGTCCAGTATGCACTGCCTGCTCATGTGCCCACCTCCAACTCGTCACTCGAGTCGTTGTCGTCTTTGCACAGTCCAGATGCACCTGTGACTCACGTAGACGTTTCATTGCTCTGTGCAGTTTTGGCTGCCTTTCTATATATAATCCACCAAGACACCCAACCATGGTAGTAGCGAGGTGGGGTGTGTACAAAGTGCAGGAGCATCTAAGAAGACGCATGTTTGTCGCGGATGCGAATTGCTGTATGTAGCGTGTAAAACAGTTTGCTATGGTGCACACGGTCGTTTTTTAAAGACTGCTTATTTCATTGTGTTTTAACCTCACTTGTAAAGGAATGTTTTAAGGATCCCATGGGATACCCCTCGCAAACCGCTTTACACACTGCATATGGCGATTCACCTCCGCGAGAAACATGCCTCTATGAACAGTCAACGTGGCTCGGAGTAGTATGTGGCCTCTACGACAGATGAATATAAATGACGCCATTTTTTCTGTGTCGTCGCGTCCGAGTTTGTGGGCATGGCTCTGCGAGTTGCCGTCGTATCCAATGGTCTTGGAGTTGGTGGGCGTGGCTCCATCTTACTTGTCGGCGGCTTAGTGAATCGCTTTCCATGGGTGTCTTGCCTTAGTGAATTATATACAGTATATAGATTTTTGTAACAATGAGTCATACTCAAAAATAATAGTGATAATAAAATGCAATTACATGTGTTAGCTGACCATGTTAAATACATGCTTTTAAACAGCACCTTACAATGGAATTAAAAATGTAGCCTAAGTAGGCTTGTGATGGCTCAATTACTTTTGTAGACAGCAGAGTCCAATTTAAGTGATGTGAACATGGCATTGATTGATGTGCATTAGTGGTGGAGGTTCTGGGACTAACTGATGCTCAGTTTTCCTAAACATTTTTGAAAGTATACCTAATAGCATTTGATGATTAAATTAACAAATAGAAAGCAGCTTTTAATACAAACTAACAAATATTTGCATAAAATCACTGTCTATATTAACCCATGAAAAGAGAAAAGTAACTATAATAGGTTTACCCTCTAGCCATTAATGTTAGTTTATGCACAATAATTCATTAAAATTCTATAAATAAGTAGGACCTTGGAAAGGAACTGATTTATTGTATGACAGGAATATGAAAGGTGATGATCATCTTAAAGATTTTAATTCCAATTATGGACCACCGAGGCGTTTGCAGCTGCCCGAACCCGACACAGACAAGCAGATACACGAATTGCCACACAACACTCATTTTTTAAGGCCTGGGAAATATTTCTTCTTCGCTCCCCCAAAGTACAGCATAGTCCATACAGGACCACAACACAGTCCTTTCTTCAGCTGCTGATTCCCAGTCCTTCCATCTCCACTCAACCCTCGCAAGCTTCATCCTTTTTCCTCCCGACTCTGGTTCTCCGAATGGAGTGAGGCGGCTCCTTTTATGATGGCCCTAGGAGTGTTCCAGGTGGCTCATTAATCAGACCTGAAATCACTCCCAGGTGTGGTGAGAGCCCAGTGTAGAGCCCATGGAACCCAACAGGGCTGTGCCAAACTCCAAGTCTCAGCATGCCCTGTGGGAGTCCATTGTGCCACAGCCACCCAAGAGAGCTGCCCTCTAGCGTCCTGGGGAAGGAAATGCAGTGCTGATGCTCTGTCCCCTGGTCCTTCCATGCAGTTGACATCCCAGCCAGGTAATGGCCATGGCCACCTGTCACACAGTCTAAAGATGCACAGGAGCACTGGGGTATGGATAAATCGTAACGCACAGTCAGCCTGTTGTACATTATACTGCTAAATAATTAGCACAGTGCAAACTGTAATCTGCTCACAGATCATCTGTAGATCCATTTGTTAATTCATCCTATGTTAATATAAGTTAGGGCAGTTGCACCTTTCCCGTGTAATTAATTACTTCAAGTAGTTACTTTCTTCTTGCATTAATTACCAGTGAAGTAATTTTTTGTGTGTACCTTTATGGTTAATTTACCTAAAGAAGGAGGAGAAGATGTTGCAGTAAGAGCTGCTTGCGTGCACACTCTCAATGGCATGGCATCTGACTCGTTTGTACTGACCATTTGAATGGCTGTCTCAGATGAGCAAAAGAGGGAAATATACAAGTTGGTGTAACCGCTCTCAAGGGTAAACAGTAAAAACAAAATAATAGCTGAAGTCGCACAGATCATTTCTCTCTCTTTATATAGAGATTTTTGCAAATTTGCCATTGCTTTTCAAAGGGAGATTCTGAAATTTCAAAACTGTACACCACAATCTGTTCAGGATATCTCAGTGAAAATTAAATAGTCTCAACAAACGTCCTTGAAGAATTATAGTGATGCATTTTCTTAAACTGGTTGACGGATGGCCAAGTTTTTTTCATGTGGAGGATAAGAGCGAAAGGCTGTTGAGTCTACTAGCTTCGGGGAAAGAAGCTGTTGCAGAATCTACCAGAGTTGGTCTGAGTGCTATGGTACCCTCTGTCAGATGGCAGGAGGGTAAACAGTTTGTTGAAGAGGTCATCTATAACATCTTGCAAAGGTCCCAATGATTGCACACTATCCTCTGCAGGGTCTTGGAGTCGGACACTTTGCAGTTCCTGTACCAGACAGTGACACCGTTGGTCAAGATACTCACTTTGACGGCCCTTTAAACAGGAGATTAGGAGGAGGAAGTCTAGTCCTCCTCAGCTGCTTCAGGAAGTAGAGTTGCTGTTGCTTCTTCTTTGCCAAGGAGGGGGTACTAAGAACCCAAGTCAGGTGGTCTGCCAGGTGCATCCCAAAGAATCTTGTGCTCATTAACTGTATCTACTCTGGAACCCCCAGTGAAGAGGAGGTCATGGGTAGCTCTGGGGTTTCTGAAATCAACAGTAATCTCCTTTGGTTTGACTACATTTAGAAGAAAATTGATGATGTTAATGTGGTGTCATCAGCAAACATACTATTGGAACTGCATTGAGTTTATTTTTGAATAGCACTCTTGAATGAGTTCAGGCACAGAGTGCTTTAACAAGTTCTCAGGTTAAGTGCAAGAATAAACTTTACAAATTACTCAATACTTAATTATTACACATAAAGACACAGAAGAAAACAGTCGTTTGAAACTGATTAACATATATAAAAACTGACAATCTCTGTCATTTAATGAATTATTTAATTATGGTCGCTTGACAATGGAGGAGAGGAAAACAAAACTCTAGCAGCGGAGAATAATCCTCTGGAGGGTCCATGATCAGTCAAAATTCAAAGACGAAGTCAGACTGTCAAAGTCCTGGAGACATCAGCCCACTAAACGCCCACTCTCTCCAGGGCATTCGACAGTCTGTGAGTCTGTGCTGGGCTGCCCAGTCTAATGACAGAATTTTTCCTTCCGATGATTCCAAGGCTCCAGTATCTCAGATTACATTTCTGTGGACAGGAGAAAAGCATGACAACAGAATAGTGGCCCAAGTGCCACATCAAGATACCAAAAAGAGTAATATAATAGATTAGGGTTAGTAACAGTTTATAAATATTGCATTACTAATAATTTTGTGCAAATGGCTAACAAATAAAGATGCAGCATGCAGAGCTATTCAGCAGCTCTAGTCAGGGTATGCTAGACTAAAGTAGTGAGTCTTCAGCTGGAATTTAAAGAGTCATCTCTTATATAAACAGGCAGATGATTCCAAACTTTGGGGCCATGTAACTAAAAGCTTGACCTGTTACTTTTATTTAATTAGTCCTTGGAAGTAAGCTTGAGAGTTCAGTTTTGTAAACAGGACCTTATGTATTTAAGACTTTATAAGTTAAAAGGAGGATTTTGAAATCAAACCTAAGTTTAACTGAAAGCCAGTGTAAAGACTTTAGAACAGGAATTGTTGTACTTTTCAGATGATTCTTGCAACAACATTTTGAAGTAACTGACAGGCGCATAAAGATAGATTTGAAAAGAATATAAATAATGCATTGCTGTAGTCAGTCCAGCCAGACTTTGCATTGCAGTCAGGGTTCAATAGCATGAACAAGAATGGACTGAGTATGCAGCCCTGAGGGGTACACATGTTTAGAAAATGGGTACAGGAGGCGTTATTTCTGACTTGTACTGTCTTTGGTATCTGATTTAGAAAGTTCAAGATCTAGTTACACAGGGAGGTGTTAAATCCTAGTAGATGCATACTGTTTTTCTATCAACGTTTGCAGAATAATACTATTGAATGGTATTGAATGCTGATCTGAAGTCAATGAACATCATTCAAACATCATGTGTCCTTTTCATTCCAGATGGGACAGAGACAGGTGAAGTGAAATGAAATAGCATTCTCTGTGTAATGGTTTGGGTAATACGCCAACTAAAGAGACTTAAGTGAGATGAGGAGTTTGGCTTTCATGTGCCTAATAAAACTGACCAACCACTCAAAGCACTTGGTGATGGTGTGTTTTATAGGGTGGTAGCCATTAAGGCAGGACACTGCTGACTGCTTTGGCACCGGTATAATTTTGGTAGCCTTAAAGCATGTAGGGACTACTGCCTGGCTCAGAGAGACATTGAAAAAGTCTGTTAGGACATCTGCCAGCTGGTCTTCATGCTCCCTGAGCACACAGCCAAGGTATGATACATCTCTTAATAACAATCCTTCAACACTTAGATCTTGAATGGGGTGCATTCATATGGAGGAAGAAGAAGGTAAGAGTTGGAAGCAACCTAAACAGGCCCATCCACTCTCGTTAATCATTTAAACCTTCCAGATCTGCCCAAGTTGCCCACTTTACTTCTGAGCTAACCCAACAAAAAGTAAGAATAAGCTGACAGCTAAGCACCTGATGATAGGCTCACTTGGTATTTAAATATGCCATGAACTTTTGATTAATAGCAACTGTGAGATGTGGCCGGCTTGTCATCCCGGCCAATACCCCCAGGCCGCCAAATGGAGCCCTCCCTGCAGTATGGAGGTGCCCCAAAGACCAGCAGGGAGTAATGGGACATGTAGTTTTTATACAAGACCCTGCTGGATACCACAGGGGCCGCAAGAGGGAGCTGCAGGGAGGACCGAAGTCTTCTTTGTGCCCTTTAACCCGGAGGTTCATCAAAGGAAGAGCGACGGGCTTCCGAGGTGAAGAAAAGAACATTTTATCTGACCCGGAAGTGATACAAGATCACATGGACTGGGGATTGAGAACACTTCCGGGTCAGGGTATTTAAAAGGACTACGGGAGTTCCCAGATGGCGAGCTGAGCTGGGTGGAAGGGTGGCAACGCGTCTGGGAGTCGGAGGATTGGTTTATTATATTTGTGATTGATTATTGTATGAGTATAGTGGAGGAGAGGGTGCTTTGTGCACTGTGGAAGATTAATAAAGGCAACATTTGGACTTTTACCTGGTGTCTGGAGTCGTGGACAGGTGTTCAAGGGAGCGATAGCGCCCCCTATCTGTCACACAAAGAAATTCAATAATAATTAACCACTTAAATTTAGATCATTTCATTCATTTCTCCTGCTGATATCTGTCATTTCCCAAGTGAGCTATGAAATATGTCTGTATTATTTCTGAGTTAGGCCCCTTTTGAACCGCTGTCTAAGAGGGCTAAATACTTTCAGGAGCTGCAATGTATGTAACATGCAAATAGTCCAAACTGTACTCAGCAATACATTCAAATGATCGTCTGTGGTACAAATTCTACATGTACATCACATAAGTGAGGTTTGTGAGAGTCCCCAAAACTACCTACTCTGGATGATGTAACTCCAGAGAAACTGAAGGATAATTCCCAGTCAATCCAGACTTGACGCTGTGTGAGGGGGTGAGGATGACACTATCTAGCTTGCACAGTTCAAATTCCCTTGCAGGCTCCCACATTCCTTATCCCCTGAGCTAATTCCATTGCATGATCTCATCCATCTGGATATGTCAGGTGCCAGGCCCAAGGGTCCCATCAGGCCAAACTAAGCCAGGTTACTTGGGTCACCTAGCAAATCATTTAAGAAATACATTCTGAAGCCGGGCTCCAGGAACTATCATTGTTCTGTGTAAGGTTCCTCTTAGTTTTTGTATGAACTAATGTGAAAACTTACATCTCCCCCCAGACCAATTAGTTAACAACAGCCGTGCCAAAAGCACAAGGTTACAGCAAATATAATAGTCCCTGGGAAACAAAGGCCGTAAACAACTCCAAGATCATAATTAGTGGTGAGAGGAACACGTAAGTTTTGATTTCACATGCCGTAGCTCAAAACTAACAGTAAAGTTTGCTTCGTAGACAATTTTGCAATTGAAAAATTGCAAAATTCATTAAAGAGAATTTTTTGGGGTATAAATAATGTTTTGGAAAAAACAGTGAATACTGCTTCCTAAAAGCCCCATTCACACGACTACGTTCACCTGTGTTCTTTACTGCAGCTACATAACGCACGTAACCTGTCACACATCAATATTATTGATTAAAATCAATAATATTTAGGCATCCCACTTACATCTCTGTGCTTTTTTTTAAATGGGACAGGTTGTTTATTTTCCACAGAAAGACACAACAAAACACACCATTGTGCCCATTACTGTGTTTTCTCTACAGGAAAACTCGGAAAGTAACCATTACCTACCTACCATACCACCTGAAGGCTGATTTAAACTTCTGCATCGAGCCTACGCAGTAGCTAACCAGGCAGGCTGTCGCGCCAGCTATGGAGTCAAAAGCTAGTTATACTTCTGTGTCACATGACTGAACGCTAGTTGGAGGTGTTTGTATCATGTAAGAAAACCAAATGATCCATTAAAATCCAGGGAGCTTTTGCGCTCCCGGAGCACCGCTCCTCTAGCTACACTTTTTCTTCCATAGACAGACATATTTGTTCTTCACATTTTTCCACTTTTTCGCCGACTTCTAAACTGAAACATGAACAGAAATGAGTCTTAGGAAATATTTACTTATCAGTCTGGCCAATCAGATGTGTACAGTTCATGTTGACATGATGTGCAGACACATTTTTGAGGAGATGCTCATCAGGCTATGCTGTAGGTTACACGGGTGATGGCGTACCCACAATGTAGGCTTGACACAGAAGTGTAAATCGGCCTTCATCCTGTTGAGGATACTTCATGTGCTGTTGAGCTCCAAGACTCTTTTCTCATTCCATTGTTTCTTTAATATTGTAATCACCAAGACTATCCTCATAATTGGCAAAGTGGGCATCATCCAGAATCAGCACCTCCAAATCCGAGACCATGGTCCTCAGCTGGAAAAGGGTGGAGTGCCCTCTCAGGGTTGGGAGCGAGATCCTGCCCCAAGTGGTGGAGTTCAAGTATCTCGGGGTCTTGTTCACGAGTGAGGGAAGAATGGACCGTGAGGTCGACAGTCGGATCGGTGCGGTGTCCGCAGTGATGTGGGCTCTGCATTGGTCTGTTGTCATGAAAAAGGAGCTGAGCCGTAAGGCAAAGCTCTCAATTTACCAGTAAATCTACGTTCCTACCCTCACCTATGATCATGAACTATGGGTAGTGACCGAAAGAACGAGATCGCGAATACAAGCGGCTGAAATGAGTTTCTCCGCAGGGTGTCTGGGCTTTCCCTTAAAGATAGGGTGAGAAGCTCAGTCATCCAGGAGGGGCTCAGAGTAGAGCCGCTGCTCCTCCGCATCAAGAGGAGTCAGATGAGGTGGCTCGGGCATCTGATCAGGATGCCTCCTGGACGCCTCCCTGGTGAGGTGTTCCGGGCACGTCCAACTGGGAGGAGACTCCGGGGAAGACTCAGGACACACTGGAGGGACTATGTCTCCCGGCTGGCCTGGGAACGCCTTGGGATTCTCCCGGAAGAGCTGGAAGAAGTGGCCGGGGAGAGGGAAGTCTGGGCTTCTCTGCTCAAGCTGCTGCCTCCGTAACCCGACCTCGGATAAGCAGAAGAGGATGGAAGGATGGATGGATGGCATCATTGTATGTACTACTAGAACAACCACAACCCATAGCCACAAAATATCTTCAAATGACTAGAAATTAATCCGGTATTATTTTTTCTAGAGACGTCTATTTGAAATACTAACTGATAGGCGCATGAATGTGGAATTAATGCATGAAAATGCTTCTAGGCAGGATCTAAACGCCTTTCTTTGTGTGTCAATGGCAGAAATGATGCTGGAAAGGAAACGCCACTGGTTTCAATAATTTCTTATAAAGCAAAACAATCATTTTGGCTTTGAATTCAATTTTGCTCATCCCTAGTCATGATCCTAGGAACGGAGATGAGCTATATTACTGTACCATTTTTACCAGGAGTGTTAGATATACTGTAGCAGAGATGCAGGCTGCTATGCTTGCAATATATCATTAGAAAGCTGTAGACCCCTATATAACAGTTTTCAGTATATATAGATGAAGGTTATTATCCTTAATAAGAACTATTAGAAAATTGAAAACTAGTAATGAAAAAATATTATTGATAACTGAAATAAAAATAAAAAGAATGTTGAAAAAGATGGAAAACTTCACTGAAATCCACTACAATACAAATGTAAACAAGAAAAGTTAATTTTCATATTTTGCCCATCTTGAAAAAGTGGATGCTTTCTACGCTGTGAAGTAAAAATGGACAGGTACTGTCCAAAGTAAAGGCTGGAAAGCAGATCTCTGGCTTCTGCAATTGTTCATACTGCAGCCCGTTGGATATTTGGGGTGAGGCTGAGTGCTGCTGGTTCACAATCACAAATCATTTTCAACAGTGGCTTCTTTACATACAACAGGTTTTCCAACATAGGTGTTATTTATGCAAATTGCTAAAATAAAATGATAAAACTAGTTGGACTGAAACAGCAATTCCTTAAAAAAACAGTCCCTAAAGCAGGATAAATTATGAGAACACTGGCGTCCTATCTCATGTTTCACCTCTCATGAAACTCCACTTACTGTATCTCTCCGATCTGATGTTAATCTCTGTCCACTATCGAAAATGTATAGTACTTTCTCCCTTTCTTTTGCATGCAGAAATACATAACTCAGCTCTGAGAGGCTTACGGGAAGTAATAAATAACAAACTGTCAGAAGAACGTAAGAAATTTAAAAAAATGAAAGGAGACCATTCAGTCCATCAATCTTGTTTGTTCATCTAATAGCTAATCTGTCCTAATGTGTCACCCAGGTTTCTGCTTTTACTACATGTCTTAGTAGTTTGTTCCTGATTCCCATAATTCTTTGAGCAGAGAAGTGCTTCCTGGCTTCAGTTTTAAATGCACTTCCCCTTAATTTGCACTGCTGTCCTTGTGTATGTAAATCATCATGAACTTGTAAGAATTCAACGGGATCCACTTTATCAATGTCTTTGAATGTTTTGAAGTGCTGGATTAGGTCCACATGCAGTTTCTTCTGCTCAGTACTAAACAGATTACATTCTCGGGGTCTGTTGGAGCAGGACACATCCTTAAGTCCTGGGATGCACTTGATTCTGCTCCCATGCACACCTTTAAGTGCTGCTATGTCTTTGTTTTAATGTGGTGACCAGAGCTGTAAACTACACTCCAGATGAAGTCTCACTAGTGGATCATATAGTCCAAGCATAATATACCACTATTTATATTCAGTTTTTATGATATCTACCAACATTTCATTTGCCTTTTTAATAGCTTCTGCGCTGTGGTGGGCTGGCACCCTGCCCGGGGTTTGTTTCCTGCCTTGCGCCTTGTGTTGGCTGGGATTGGCTCCAGCAGACCCCCGTGACCCTGTAGTTAGGATATAGCGGGTTGGATAATGGATGGATGGATGGATGGATAGCTTCTGCACATTGCTTAGATAATGAAAATGCTGTGTGAACATCAATACCATAAATCCTTTTCAGAGGTTACACCTGGACTCCATCTTGTATTTATACAGTGATCCCTCGCTATATCACGCTTCGACTTTCGCGACTTCACTCTATCGCGATTTTTTTTCTCATACACGCTTACGTCACTACGCATGCGCTTTCTGAGAACTTTTATCTAAGCCCTACGATGGCTCCTAAACGTGCTGGTATTTCTAAGCCTTCTGACAATAAAACTAAGTGCTGGAGGAAGATGCTTACTATCCAGGAGAAGGTGAAACTCTTGGATATGATTAAAGATGGCAATACCCTATAAAAGCCTCCTCACGCATATGAAATGACAGCGCCAGCAAATGCCTATCAAGATGTTCTTCAGCCGTGTACCCAGGTACCCACTGCCTACTCCTAGTACTTCTTTAGCGGAAGAAGACAACGACGCACCTGCTGAAGATACTGCACCACCTGAAGACTCTCCTACTGAGGTCGTGCCTTCATAGGTTAGTGGTTGTGTGTAAGAACTGTGTGTGTGTGTGTGCAATTAAATGTACAGTACAATAATCTACTATATAAAAGCATTCGGGATTGTCCTTCTGTCCCGTGAGTGCAAAGCGTAGCGGTATTCGCTTATCACAGACTTACTACTTGCGGCTTGCGGTACGAAGCGACGCGATGTGAGCAGAGTTCTAGTGCTCACATCATTCCCTTGCTTTTGTGCACGATGCGCTGGAAAAATAGACAAAATTATGTCTCTGGAAATAATTAATGTTGATGGAGTACAAATGCCTCACCGCATAGTAAATATCAGGGGAGATGGTGCTTGCTTATTCTCACCTATAGCTTATTTAGTGCATGAAACTCCGTCTTTAGCGGTACAGATTCGGGCTGACATTGTACGACTTTGGACAGGCACTCGAGGGGATAAAAAAATTAGGTTTTCGGGAGATGTTATGAATGGGCACTTTAATGTTCTCATTCCCTACCCTTACATGCCTGATGTACACATGGAGCGCACACAAATTGAGGATAAAAGTCGGTAGCCTTAAAAGACGGGTGAGCCTAGTAATAATATGATATTTGTAACGTCTAATATGTCTTATTTTCTCTTATTTGGTCTAACATATTGGGTAATACGAGTGTAATGGTGACTAAAGGGTGTTATTTCATGTCTAGAGGGCTCTAATAATGTTAAAAAACGTATTTAGAAGGTCGTAAACAGGTTTTCTATACTCTAACTGAGAAAATATTCGATTTATAAATAGAGAATCCTACTTCGCGAAAATTCATTTATCACGGTAGAGTCTGGAACGGATTAACCGTGATAAACGAGGGTTCACTCTATATGACATTCATTTTGCCCATGTGTGAATTTTCAACATTAAACTGCATTCTCCAAGTGTTTGCCCGTTTCTAAAGCTTGTTCAAGTCTTCTTGAATCATTTTTGCTGCCTGCTCAGAGTCTGCCATTCCTCCAATGTTAGTATCATTTGCGAATTTCACAAGGTTACTAACTATATCGCGATCCATGTCATTAATATAAATCAGAAAAATTTGCAGTCAGAGGTTAGACCCCTGAGGGACTCCACTGATGACCTCACTCCAAATAGAGTATTCTCCTCTTATCTGTGCTGTTTGTCTCCTACCAGTTAACCAACTTGACGTCAAATTTTTGTAAGTTACCTTTGGTGCCGGCAGCTTCTAGTTTCAGAATTAATCTTTAATATGGGACAACTGTATCAATGACTTTTTGAAAGTCCAAGTAAATGATGTTGTATACTTTGCTTTTGTCAACTATTACAGTTGACAGTTGAAAAAATCAAAAAGTTTGGTTTGGCAAGATCTTCCGTTTTGGTGTACGTTTGTGTGTTTTCAAAGATATTCTCAAATTTTACTGTGTTGTGATCCCTGTTGCTTAAAGCGTCAATAACTTCCTTTTTTATTACTCTGTATTAACTGCTTGAAATGATGGGATCTAGACAGAGATTACCATGTGCTGCGCTTGAAACATCCGGTTTCCTCCCACAGTCCAAAGACATGCAGGTTAGGTGGATTGGCGATTCTACATTGGCCCTAGTGTGGGTGTGTTTGTGTGTGTCCTGCGGTGGGTTGGCACCCTGCCTGGGATTGGATTCCTGCCTTGTACCCTGTGTTGGCTGGGATTGACTCCAGCAGACCCCTGTGACCCTGTGTTCGGATTCAACGGGTTGGAAAATGGGTGGATGGATGTGCTTAAAACAAACTGGGTGACAAAACAGTCACTTGCCATTATCACTCTGAAAAGTGCTATGCTTTTGATACATCGCTGTACCTGTCGTTCCTTCCTGAGGACAACACGGAATCAGTCTCTGCATGTCTTATTAATATCTCAACCTGGATGAAGGACCACTATGTACAGCTCAACCTGGCAAACCCAAGCTTCTTCTGATCCTGGCCAGCCTGTCTGTTCAACTCCCCATGTCTGTAAAGTTTGGCTCACTGTCGCTAACACCTGCCAAGTCAGTGATTGATTGATGAGCAGCTATCTTTATTTTGGCCACATTTCTACTGTTTCTTGTTCATGCAGGTTGTTCATGCTGCACAATATCCACAAGATCAGAACTTATCTGACAGAATATGCAGCACAACGTCTGGTCCAGGCTTTGGTCTTGTCATGTTTGGCCTACTGCAATTCACTTCTGACAGGAGTACCCACATGTGCTCTCAAGCTGCTGCAGATGGTCCAGAATGCAGTGGCATGTCTTGTGTTTAACCAGTCGAGATGGGCACATGTCACTCCTCTATTCATTTCGCTATATTGGCTCCCTGTAGCAATGTGCTTAAAGTTCAGATCCCTGATGCTTGCATACAGAGCTGTCAATGGGTCAGCACCTGAGTATATGGAGGCACTGGTGAGGTGCTGTGCTGCTTCTCACCAACTCAGGTTTGCCAGGGAACAGTGTCTGGTGATGCCACCTCTGCGGGGTATCAAGTCTCAGTCCAGACTCTTTTCCTGTGTAGTTTCTAGTTGGTGGAACAAGCTGCCCACCTCCATCCAAACTATCGATTCCCTAAATATATTTGAGAAGCGACTAAAAACCCATCTGTTGTGTAAATATCTGCCTAACTGAATGTTGGTTGATTTACATTAAATTGTATTGCTTTATCGATTGCTAATCTATGATTATAAATGTATGAGATATGACTTCTTTTCACATCTGGCAATCAACCTTTGCTACCTGTCCTACTACACTGAACAAACAGGCCTTAGTCAAGTTGTTAGTCACTTTGCATAAAAGTGTCTGCTAAGCAAATAAATGTAAATGTAAGCCTAAATTACATTTCACTTTCCTCTGTTGTATTTCCGATAGGGCCTTACTAATCAATGTTTAAAGTTAAAGTTAAAATTACCCATGACCAATATGTCCTTTTTATCACACATATGTCGTATTTAGTTAAATAATATGCAATTGCCTGAAATATCAGAATGTGGGGGCCTGTAGATACCAGCTGTCAAGGTTTGATCCACACCTTCTGTGTTTCTGTGCCAATGAAAGGGATCTGAAAAACTCCTTTAATTGCATATTTCTGTTACTATTTTTTTATTTGCTTGCATGTATTTTCACATAAATACGGAGTAAATCGAAATTAAACCAAACATGTGGCATGAAAAGTTTACTGTGATTTGGTCTTTTGGGAGGAAATCATTCTTGGGCGTGAGAAAGGTTGTTGCACAGGGAGACTGTTTGCACACAGCTGGTCTTCTGTTAGATAGATAGATAGATAGATAGATAGATAGATAGATAGATAGATAGATAGATAGATAGATAGATAGATAGATAGATAGATAGATAATTTTATTAATCCCAAGGGGAAATTCACATACTCCAGCAGCAGCAGCATACTGATAAAAAACAATATTAAATTAATGAGTGATAAAAATGCAGGTATAACGGACAATAACTTTGTATAATGTTAATGTTTATCCCCCCGGGTGGAATTGAAGAGTCGCATAGTGTGGGGGAGGAACGACCTCCTCAGTCTGTCAGTGGAGCAGGACAGTAACAGTAGTCTGTCGCTGAAGCTGCTCCTCTGTCTGGAGATGATCCTGTTCAGTGGATTCTCCATAATTGACAGGAGCCTGCTCAGCGCCCGTCGCTCTGCCACGGATGTCAAACTGTCCAGCTCCGTGACTACAATAGAGCCTGACTTCCTCACCAGTTTGTCCAGGCGTGAGGCGTCCCTCTTCTTTATGCTGTCTCCCAGGCACACCACCGTGTAGAAGAGGGCGCTCCCCACAACCGTCTGATAGAACATGTGCAGCATCTTATTGCAGATGTTGAAGGACGCCAGCCTTCTAAGGAAGTAAACGGCTGAAATCTCATAAAACAGCTGAATCTCATAATACAGTAATCAGTCCTCGATCGCGGGGGTTGCGTTCCAGAACCCACCGTGATAGGTGAAAATCCAAGAAGTAGAAACCATATGTTTGTATGGTTATTTTTATATATTTTAAGCCCTTATAAACTCTCCCACCCACACTGTTTATAAATATTCTCCACACAGTTATACAGTAAACCCTTGTTTATTGTGGTTAATCCGTTCCAGACTCTACTGCGATAAATTAATTTCCACGAAGTAGGATTCTTTATTTATAAATCTAATATTTTCGCAGTTAGAGCACAGAAAACCTGTTTACGACCTTCTAAATACGTTTTTTAACATTATTAGAGCCTTCTAGACATGAAATAACACCCTTTAGTCAAAAGTTTAAACTGTGCTCCATGACATGACAGAGATGACAGTTCTTTCTCACAATTAAAAGAATGCAAACATACGAGGTGTGGCAGAAAAGTAATGAGACTGATTTTTTATTCATCAAAGTTTTTATTTTTTTCAAACATCAATGTTATCCTCTTCAAAGTATTTCCCTTGGGCAGCTACACACCGATGGAGATGTTGTTCCCACTGTTGGTAGCAGCGCTGGAAGTCTTCAACCGGTATGGTCTTCAGCATGTCCGTTATACTCTTCTGGATGTTTTCTAAAGTCCCGAAATGACGTCCTTTGAGGACATTTTTCAGTTTAGAAAAAAGGAAAAAGTCACACAGACTGAGGTCAGGTGAATAAGGGGGCTGGGGAACCACAGGAATGCCTTTTGAGGTCAAAAATTCTGTTATGGAGAGGGCAGTGTGACATGGGGCGTTGTCATGATGGAGCATCCATTTGTCTGCAATGTCTGGTCTCACGCGAATGACCCTTTTTCTGAGCCTTTCAAGGACGTCTTTATAAAAAACTTGGTTGACAGTTTGTCCTGGAGGAACAAATTCTTTGTGAATGATTCCCCTTTTGTCAAAAAAACAAATCAGCATTGATTTGATTTTCGATTTGCTCATTCAAGCTTTCTTTGGTCGAGGAGAGTTTGCAGTGTGCCACTCCTGACTTTGCCTCTTGGTCTCAGGATTGTATTCAAAAATCCATGATTCATCATCTGTGATCACACGACTAAAGAAATCTTGCTCATTAGCGATTCTGTCAAGAAGATCAAGACACTTGTTTTTTCAATTTTCCTTCTGCTCAATTGTGAGGTTTTTGGGCACCATTTTGGCACAGACCTTTCGCATGTGCAAATGTTCAGTCAAAATTTGATGAACGGTAAATCTGTTCAAATTTAATTGTTCACTCAACATTCTTAATGTTAAACGACGGTCTGATCTCACAAGAGTGTTCACACGTTCGATGTTTTCATTGGTTTTCGAAGTTGAAGTCCTCCCTGAACGGTGTTCATCTTCAACATGTTTTCTGCCTTCCAAAAATGATTTGTGCCAGCGAAAAACTTGAGCTTGGGATAAAGAATGTTCCCCATAGGCCTGTTTTAACTTTTCAAACGTCACACTTGCCGTTTAATGGCACAACATTGCTCCAAATTCTGCTGTTCCATTTTGTGTGACGCACAACCAAAAACACAACTTTGCTAATAGCAGTCACAAAAATCACGTAGATAACGGAAGGAGTTGAAACTCGCACTGAGCTATGGGAGGGTACTGATACACGTGCTCTATCAAGGACAACAGCGCAGCTTTGCCAGATCGCTTGCAGTGTTGCCAGTCTCATTACTTTTCTGCCACACCTATGAAGCCTATCTTCCTCTTCAAATAATATGTGTCAGGAGCAGAGAATGTCAGAGAGAGAGAGAAAAGCAAACAATCAAAAATCAATAGGGCTGTTGGTCTTTTAAGTATGAGAAGCACTGCGATAAAGCGGCAGCAAGGAAGGGAGCAATGTGAAGGTAGTCTTTCAGCATTTTTGAGAGGAGCGTCCGTATCCTCTAGGCCAGTGTCCGAACAGCCCCTCTGCTCACACCCACTCCATCAGGAGCAGAGAATGTCAGAGAGATTGAGAGAGACAGAGAAAAGCAAACAATCAAAAATCAATACGGGCTGTTAGAGCTTTGAAGTGTGCGAAGCACCGTGCGGGAAGCATATCGTATATCATTGAGTATTATTTAATACGTAATACGTGCTCTGATTGGGTAGCTTCTCAGCCATTTGCCAATAGCGTCCCTTGTATGAAATCAACTGGGCAAACCAACTGAGGAAGGATGTAGCATAAATTAAAAGATCCATTGTCCGCAGAAATCTGCGAACCAGCGAAAAATCTGTGATATATATTTAGATATGCTTACATTTAAAATCCGCAATGGAGTGAAGCCGTAAAAGTCAAAGCGCAATATAGCCAGGGATCACTGTATTGTTTTTGTTTTTCATAAATGATACGTATAAACAATTTTACAATTTGCGTGTAATCACAAGATTCTGATCAATAATCAACAACTGTCTTGGCTTAACACATGGACATATTTAGTGAGTTGTTAAGCTTTACCTCCATGCCCCATAGCTTCCAATGTAAAGCACTAGTGTGGGCAAGATATATATTTTTTAATTAACAGAAACACCAGAACACAATTTCCAACCCAACTTACTCTGTCTTGTTCATTCCAGATGTGCCTTCTTTCCAAGTGCCTTCCAGTTGAAATCAGTTACTTCACCGTACTCAAAGGTCTCCTGCTGGATTGATTTTTTTCCATTCTTCTTCATCGTCTTCGCCTATTTGTTGCACCTTTTACTGAGATGTAATGGAATTGATTTTGGCAAACAAAAGCACTGTGGTAGATCTCACATTTGAAGTTTGTCACCTAATGAGCTGTTTTAAATATGCTGTAAAAGCTGTGCTGTGGAAATGTAATAACATTCACCAATAATATAAGGTTTTGTTGTTTATGTTGTAATTGTGCATTTTTAACATCTTTATATTAACCTTTTCAACTATAGACCAGCTTTCATGACAATACTGGAAACTAAAACTGAAACTAAACAATAACAGTTTGCGTATATGTAAATTTAATTGAGGCTAAACCTAAACTGAAAAACAAAATAAAAAAATAAAGAAATACCAGCTAATAAAAATGTTCAAATATTAATAATCCAGGAGGATCTGTGCTGTACGTGTGTATCTGTTAATGGCCACAGTGATGCCCCTCTCCACAAGGCCAGCACACGCTTAACGTCTCAGTCCTACAGGCTACAAGGAAGACAATGAGATGGCAGCTGAATCAGGAAAAAAACGAATGAAGTCCAACCGTGACAGAAAAATGCTCTTTCAGAGCTGCAATAATGTGTGTGTGCGTCAGGGAGCTTCGATGGGTTGGAATCACTTGCAATTACACTTGACTTTGGTCACTAAATTGAATGACTTTATTTAGGAATGTTTGCAATAAAAATGAACTCATTATTATGTGCTGTTGTAAATCACATCCGAAAAATTCCTCATCTTCTAGTACTCTTAAATAATTTGAAAAATATATTATTCTAGAGGTTGCTATTTAAAAATAAATATAATTCTTAGTAAACAACAAAATAAAAGAGGTTGATCAGAACACAAAGTTAAAATATCTTTGGCAGTAATTCTAAATGAGGCTCTCCATTTGCATACAGTTTATCACCGCTCCCTCTTTCCTGGGCAATGCCACATCAACCTGTGGTCATGTGATGGGAAGGCCTATGCAAATAAGGAAGGCGTGGTCAGAGCTATTCAAGCTGTCATTGCATTTCATTTTCTTCACAAAAGGACTCTAGGCTTGTGGCTCCTGTCTCTAGTAATTTAATGTGCTGAAGGTTTTGATTTGCCTGCCAGTTTGTAATTTTCTAGTTATTGTTTTTGAGATTTTTTTGCATTTACCTTTTGTCTCAGCGTTTTGATACACTTGCCTGTGGTTTGCTTGCCTTTTGATGTTTTGGACTTATGCACTATTTTATTTTTTTATTTTGGATGAACTTACCTGTTGCTTTGGCTCTTCGTGTCTCTGTTTCACATGGTTTTCTTCTTCACTTTGTCCAGCCTTCATTAAACTTAAGTTTTAAGTCATAGTATAGGCTGTTCCACGCACAAAAAGATGACGCTGTTGAAGAGAAAACAGGGGGGATCACACATTTGTGTGGACGGTTGCATCTTCTAAACCAGAGTTTTTACAAAGGAATTCTCAAAGTACAGTACCATCTGGACAACTATGAAAGATTTGTGGTGAAACTTCTCTTAGATGAGTTGATGTACACATCCTTTAGGCAGTGTTAGGTTGATTATCTCAGGCTTTTTGGCATTCATTAAATGGATGGGGAGATCATATGGCATGGATGATATGCTGTGTGCTCTATCATTTAAAGAACTATGATATTATCAAACAACAAACCTTCAATAATGTTGCAGACAAGGGATGGAAAGGAAGTCATTGTTCTTTCCTGGATTACTTGAGAGATTTCTTGACTAGAAATTGCAGGGGATGACTCCCTCACAACTTTTCCCCACAGTTTCATGTTACCCAAGTATTGCAATCTCACCACATTTTGACATCCACTGAACATGCTGGTGGCTTTACAGATGTTTGCTGACTTGATGCCTTCAATTCCAGTCTCAGCCCGTCTTTCCCGTTTTCCATTCTCTTGTTGTATGACAAACAAGAGACATTGGAAACACAAGACTTTCTTCTGCTCATTTAGTCCAAGACCCTAATTTTCCTTCTTTCTTTGTGACACCATTATATGCATTGCACCTTCAGTTGAGTCATCATTTGTTGTCAGCTCTCACACACTTGCACAACATAAGACAAAGTGAAACCTTCTCACAGAACACAATGACTAAGTTGATGGGGATATCACTTTGTACACATTGACTGTCCATGACTTGCTAAGATGATATAAATGAAGGCTACAACTAAAAAAAAAAAATCATTGGAAAAATTGCATAGTGTGATACTAGCCTTAAAGGATAAAACTGGAAGTCGAAGTTAATTCATTGCAATTATGGTATATGGTGATTTGCCACATGAAACTGTGATCTGAAGCAAAGCATTTTTAGTTATTTTAATTGCAGTGAGGCATAGATCAAGGCAAAGGTCTAAAACCACATCTAAAGCGTTGAGTGTTCTCAGCAGCACTATGGCCTCAATAATTGTGAAACAAAAGACGTTTGGAACCTTCAGGACTTTTCCTAGACTTGGCCATCTGTTGAACCAGAGTAACTGGGCAAGAAGGGGCCTTGGTCAGGTAGGTTGAGTAAGAACCCACTAGTCACTCTAAAAGGGTACCAGAACTCATCTGCTGAGAACACCGTCAACCATCTCAGCAGCACTCCATCAATTACACGTTTATGGTAGAGTGGCTGGTCAAGAAATCCATCTTGAATAAGTGGCACATGACGGTTTGAAGGACTCTTTGAGGACGAGATAAAGGGTTCTCTGGTTTGATGAGACAGAATTGAACTCTTTAGTCATAACTTCTAGCAAAGACAAGGCACTGCTCATCATGTGTCTAATACCATCCCTCTAGTGAAGTATGGTTGTGGCAACATTATGTTATTGGGTGCTTCTCAGTAGCAAGGAAAGAAAGGCTTGTCAGAATTGAGCGAAGGAGTAGTGCAGCCAAAGAGAGAGAGCGGCCTCAGAAGAAAACCTGCTCCAGAGAGCATGAAAGTGATGGTTCCCCTTTCAGCATGAGAATGAACTGAAGTGTACAGCCAGGACAACGCTGGAGTGGCTTAAGGGTAAGTCCCACCCTTATGGATAAACCAAAACCTGAAGCCACTGGAACATCGATGGAGAAACCTAAAGATAGCAGTTTACAGATGCTTGCCATCAAATCTAATGGAGCTTGAGAGGATCTGCCAAGAAGAATGTGAGAAACTGCCCAAATCCAGGTGTGCAAAGCTGTAACTGCTGACAAAGGAGCTTGTGCAAAGCACCAGATTAAGGTTTCGAGAACCTACATGAATAAAAGATTAGAGTTTTTCATTTTTAATAAATTGGTAAACCATTCTAAAAACGTTTTCACTTTGTCAGTATGGGTAATTGAGCGTAGATTGATGGGCAAAAATGACAAATTCATCAGTTTAAAATGAAATGTACAACACACTAAAGTGTACGTAAAGTGATGGGGTCTGAATCCTTTCTGTATGCCCTGTATTGCCCTGCGAGAAATCATCAACTGACAATCAGGCCTGAGCGGAGTATCTTGTCAGCCTGGGAATTTATTTAACCAAATCCAAGTTTTCTTTAAGCAGCCCAGCTTAAGTAGTGGACTTGTTCAAAGCTCAGCACTCCCACTCAAAAACAATTCAAGTTGCTATGATGTCAGTTGTAAGACGTTTGTGAGTTTTTCTTACACGTACTGCTTCAGATCTCCCCTCAACATTTCAATGGGATTCAAATCAGAACTTAGACTAGGCCAGTCTATTACCCTCCATTTCTTCTTTTTGAGCCATTACTTGGTGAATTTGCCAGTGTGCTTCAAAACATTATCATGTTGAAAGTTTAATTTCTGGTTAAACTTCAATTTTCAGATAGATGGCTTCATATTCTCCTCAAGCGCAAATTGATATGACGCAGAATTTCATAGCGGACTCAAAGGATGCAATCTACCCAGGCCCGAAGGGGGCAGAGCAACTCCAAACCACATTTCCACCAACATACTTCACGGTTGGTATGAAGTTCTTCTCCTGTGCCAAACTTGTGTATTGTTACTGTGACCACACAAAACACTACTTTTGATTCATCAGTCCAGAGCACATTGTTCCAGAAGGCCTAGTCTTTGCCAATATGTTCAATAGCAAACTGTAGTCCTGCACTATGGACACCTTTACAGATATTAGATGGTTCTTACTGGCACACCTTGCATGCTGGTCAAACTTGTAAATTGATTTCTCATTAAAGATACATGAACTTATGACACCAACCTTTGCAAGTGTTACCTGCTGATCCCACAATGAAATTTTGAGGTTCTTTTTTTAATCAACTGGTCATCTCTTAGGCTGAATTTGCTGGGCTGCCCAATTAGCATTCATTTAAAACCCAAACCATTTGTAGATGATTTTCCTTTTTTTTTTTTAATCCTTTACCAGACTCAAAGGCTTCCAAAAGCATCTATCCAAGGGCCTTGGGGAGCTCCTTTGATCTTGGCATGATAACGCCACACATATCAATAGCAAAGAGAACATCAGACCCTTGCCGTCTGTGGTTTAAATCAGATCGGTTCAACCTGCATGTTTTGTAGGGAGGTCCTAATCATTGGCACCTAACCTGGAACGCCTAATTCTATTTTCATGAATTTATTGTTGTGGTTAAGTGCGCTTACTTTTTCCAAGTGACAAAATTTTGTTAATTTTAATAATTAATAGATTATGAGAACAAATACACCACATCAGTTGTATGCGCCATTCATTCAAGTATATCACCTTTACTAGTAGACACTGTCTGCATGGAGATCTAATGTTTGCCTGTTCGAATATGTTGAAAACGTCGACAATTTCAGTTGGGTGTACTGGCATGTTTCAAATGACTGTATACACTCTATACAAGTAGACCTGTCAGAGAAAGAAAAAATGAAAGAAAAACAGCGCACTAGCGGCAGTTCCAAATTGGATATATACTCTCCTTGGCCTCTTTATTAGTTAAACCAGTTTAGTACTGGGTAGGGCCTTCTTTTCATTTGAGCCATGTTTTCAGCAAGTTCTTGGAAACATTCCTTTGGGATATTAGTTTATGTTGATTGAACCACAACACAGTTCCTGGAGATTTTTCTGCCAAAACTCATGTTGCAAACTAGACTTTCCAACTCATTCCAAAGGTGGTCTGATGGACTGAAATCGGGAGACGATACAGGCCACTGGAATAAACTAAAATTACTGCCATGGTTATGGACCAAGCTTGAGTGGATGAATGCTTTGGGACACGGTACATGATCCTTCTGGAAGTATCCATTTGAAAAATGATAACTTGTAGCCATTAAGTGAGACACCTGGTTGGCAATAATGCAGGGGCATTCATATCTTACTCTGCTAGTATAAAGAGTCTGTGCCAAGCAAATATTCTCCACACCATTTGAACTTTGGAAAATATTTCAGATAAAGTTAAATGTTGCAAATAAATGTACTGTGAAACATGATAGAAAATACACAAAGATATGTGAACATAACTAATGTTTCCTGAAATATTGTGTTATTTCTTTTTTATTTTAGTAACACTGCATGCAACATTAAGGACACACTTGAGGGGGTGAGATCTTGCACATACTGTGTTTAACTGGTGAATCTTCAGCCTTTAATGGGCGACATTTACAATGGACACTTTAGATGCAGCCTACATTTTCTTGCATTTTTTATTACTATATAAATAAACTTGAGGTCACAAGGTGATTAAGTATATCTGGGACTTGTTCACAAGAGCGAGAAGAAAGGAATGACGTATCAACAGATGCACAGTGTCTGGGCTCAGCCTTAGAGACAGAGTGGGGAGTATAGACATGGAGAAGAAGCTCAAAGTAGAGCCAATGCTCCTCCACAGTGAAAGCAACCAGTACAGGCAGCTGAGCAGGATGCCTCCTGGATGCCATTTTGGTCCAGCACATCCGGGACAGACCCACGATGTGCTAGAGAGAGCGCATCTCTTAGCCCGCCTGGGAAGACAACGGTATTGCATGGAGGACTTGCAGCTTCCACGACCTGGACCGGGATAAGTGACAGAAAATGGATTGATGGATAAATAAATAATTACACATACAGCAGTCTTGATTACCCCTTTTCACTTCAGAATTTGTAAAATGCAAATGTGTCCCCGAGAAAAAGGCAGGTTCAAATGAAATTCTGCCCTGACTGTGGCTGCCCATCAATGGAGTTGAGCACCCACAACCACCTAGTGAAATGAAACTGTGCCACAGCTGTCCAAGAGCCACCACTTTTACTCTGCTAAAGAGATGGAAGTTGCCTGCTGTCTGCAGAAAGTATTTTAATTTACTTACACTCTGTCATGTAAAGCCTAGTGAGACTTAAAAATATATAAATAATAAAATAAATTTTATAAAATGGGAGCAAAAGGTTATGCAAGCAGCTTATTGAAGGCAATCACTCCCTCCCTCCAATAAACTGAACCCATTCAGGTTAACAGAGAAAACAAACCTAAAATCACAGCAATTCCCAAAATGCTCTGGCTTTTAAAGACACACACCTGATCCAAGAAGTGGACACCTCAATATGCAGAAGGTCTGCATTTATCTCCGAAAAAAGGGCAAACTACATTATCGGCCTCTTAAATGGAGAGTTGTTTGTGTAAAGACCAAAATCTGCCAATTCTTATCAATGATCAGTTGACAGGCGTGTCACTAGTAGTGAACCAGTTTTCAATCATGATCTTAACACATTAAACCACATGCAATGACAAGCTTATTAAACAAATACACTTTCAGGTTTTAAAGTGAAGTACTTTACTGCAACATATGTAAATCTCAGTCACCAGATAAATAAATTACCAGCTGAACGCTAAATATGAAAATATTAAAACAATTACATTTTTAAGTACTTTATAAATAAAAAGAATTTTAAAAAAATGTAAACATTAACAGGGATGGATAGTTCTTACACAAACGTAGAAAAAGTGCAAAAATGTGACTTCTCTGTTAAATTAAAGCTCCACAATCGGATCACATATTACTGCCAGAAGTGGTACTCTTTTTGGTAAAAAGACTGAACAGTTTTCTGAATCCATCTACCTTCTCTTTAGCTATGGGGGAAAAACCCTTTGAGTGTCAGATGTAACATAATATTCTCAGATCCTGTACCAATGAGTAACGAACATCTGAAGACGTCATTGAAGAACATGGCCTCTTCTGAGGTGAAACAGATCAACTCATCTCAACCACAAGAGCCTTTTAAACTTCAAACAGACTCGCTCAAATAGAAAAGGCTAATACAAAAATATACAACTGGTGCTTGGCATTTTTTCTACTTGCTCAAAAAACGCATGTCCAGTACTGTTGATCACCTTCAAGAAACTTATTCAAACTAGTGGTCTACATCACCTTATCTTTGAGTCCCAGTGTTTTATCATTTTTCTCTGTTCTTCCATGTTGATGACTTATTATTCTCCTTTTCAAGTCCCATACATCAGCTACAGATTCTGGCATAGTATTTCTCCACCTAATAAATAACAGTCTAAAAATGCTTTTGTCCATGATCCAATTAGAAACCCAGAGACACTGGCCTTCAAAGAGTGCTGTGCTGTTAATTTCAAAATATAACACCTTTCTAGCAATGCCCCAGCCATCTAAATCTTCACCCCCTATCCCACCCCCTCCTAAAAAACAGCTATGCCCCATGAGAAACAGAAAACAGCATTGCCATCACAAGTCAAGGCACTGTATGAAAGTATGAAGTCCATCTTTGTCAAATGGCTTCATGTTAGCTTACTCATTCACGTATGGCTTCTGCAAATTTTCTTTAACTGGAATAAGAATGCCAAATCAAAATCACACCTCTCGATCAAGTTGCAGGCTCAAAGCCAGCTAGCTGCCAGGAACTGCTAAAATGTCAATTGAATTTCTTTTGCCGTTGATTTTCCAGAGAATATATACAGTACGTTGTGTCTTTTTCCCACGTTGCAGTCAGCAAGATATTTCCTGACTACAGCCCAGCCCAGCCCTTTACCCCAGAGCATTTCCAGAGACAGTTCGCTCATAAATGAATGTTCTGGCACTTTGTTTTACTGACTTCAATGTCCACTCTCCGGGCTTCTGCAAACACCAGGAATGTAGAGAGTCCAAGTAAATTCAGCACGGACACCAAGGTGAATACTGATGCCCATGACCCTGTTGTGTCTATGAGGTATCCTGAAAAATAGACTAAAACAACACCTGTGGAAATAAACAAATTAAATTTACTAAAACAAATGGGACTCTTCTCATTAGAAAGAGGCTAAACCTTTAGTAAATCAGACAACAACAACAACAACAAAAAAAAAAAGAAGAATGATCCCTAATTTTGTTATGGAAATGACCCATAATCTTACATAGATTATCTGTGTTAAAACGTCTTGGCATTAACAGAAGTCTACATGTCAAGTGGCACAGTCATGGCCAAGCATTATTCATTCACGTTTCTGTTTGTATGTCATAAAAGAACAAACTGAAAAGGTTCAGCACCACTTTAGGTGGGGCACTCTTGTCGTATGGCCCCCCAAGTTGGGTGCAGATTGAGTGTGGAGTGTCTTCAGAACACTTCATTGAACTTGGTAGCATTTGTGTGTGTGTGTGTGTGTGTTTTTCAGACTAAACTGTGCTTTGTTCTTTAAATTTAAAAGCAAACTCTTGCATATTATATACACAGTTACAAATGATACACTTTCATAATATACTTTACTAAACAGTAAGAAACAAAACAAATGTATTGACTGCATATTGAAACTTCAGAAATTAAGTAAATAAATTCCTTATACACTGCTTACCATAAATAAGTAGATAACACCTTGACACTCTAGTGCCACATACTGGAGATATTTACAAAGACACCAAACACTACATCATGTTTATTCAAAGAAATATCCATTGTCTCGGAGGTAGCTCTTGTGGGAAAAATGCATTTACTGTACTTAAGTAATTCCCGAATTCTTCCTTTGGGATTAGTTGTTACAGAGAATGCAGGCCTTATTACTTTATTGTGATGTAATTGCGTGTACTTATACATGTGGATTCTGCATGTACTTTCTGGTTACTATTTCATACTTAGAAATATAAGTACGTACCATGCATCTTCTGAAAAATGTGCTATGCAAGAATTAATTGAATTAATATGTAATTGCAATGCAATCCCCCCTTAAACAAAAGGACCACTCATGTTATTTTCCAGGTCATTAAATATAAACAATCTTGTGTAGATGCACATGTGTACACATAAGAAGTCCAAAATGTCACATTTCACCACACCAAATACAAACATCTGAAATAAATGTATGAACATTTTACCTGACAATGCTCCACCTGTATTCATTACACCTAAAACAAATAAGTAGGACTTTTTTATCATAGGTTAAAGTACAGCAAAACCAAATACCTCCATTATCAATAATCATACATTTTTAAAAAGTAATCTAACTTTCCCCCGTGGGACATTCAATTTCAAATTTTCTTACCTTCTGACTTCAACCCTTGAAGAAACAGCAATTGTGAATGGATTTGTTTTGGAAGGACTGGCAATATAATCTCCAAAATAACGACATAGCTAACAAAAACTGAAAATGTTTGTGTAGTAATTGTTTGGTATTTGAGGATTTTCGATTCTTTAAAAAGAGGAATTTGCAAAAAATTCTGTGGTTAGCAAGTAGCATAAGCTATCAAATTATTCTTTGTCAAAAAAGCTGAAGAAAAAGAATTGTATTAAGAAGCATAACTATCCTCCATTGGCCATTGCACAATGACAAAAACAGCACTGTCAATGTACATTCACTGAGCAAATTATTAGGACCACTATACTGATCCTGGGTAGGGCCTCCTGTTGGTCTCAAAACACCCTCAGTTCTTACTGGAAACATTTCTTTGAGATTTTGGTTCATGTTGATGATTCCATCATGAACAGTAACTTCTCAAGATTTATCAGCATCACACTCATGTTGAGAATCTCCCATTCTACCACATCCCAAAGAGGTTCTGTTGGACTCTGATCTGGTGACTGGGCAGTCCACTGAAGAACACTGAACTCATGGTCATGTTTATGAAACCCGTTTGAGAGGACTTTTACTTTGTGATATGGTGCATTACTGTTCCAAAAGATATTAGGAGATGGGAAGATTGTGGCCACGAAAGGATGTCAGCAACAATATTCAAAATAAACGATGGCATTCAAGCAACGATTGACTAATATTAATGGGCCCAAAGCATGCCAAGAAGTACTCCCCACACCACTATGCCACCACCACATTCAGCCTGGACTGTTGACACAGGGCATGTTGGGTGCACAATTCTGACCCTACCATGACTCAACAGAAACTGAGATTTATCAGAGCAGGATATATTTTTCTAGTCTTCAGCTGTCAAGTTTTGGTAAGCCTGTGCTGCCTGCATCCTCCGCATATTGTTCTTGTTTGACAGTAGTGAAAGCCAATGTAATATATCCTACTCAAAGTTCAACATGTTCTGCATTCTAAGATGTCTTTCTGCTCATCAAACTGTTGGGGTTTGATGTAAACATTAACGGAGGCTGCTGATCTGTATCTACAAAATGTTATGCATTTTGATTGGTTGATTAGATAATTGTATAGATAAGCAAGTGCACAGGTGTTCCTAATAATGTGCTCAAAGATCCAAGTGCCTCTACCGTAGGCGTGTTTTTCCATGACAAACAAAAACTTGGCCATGACACCTCTGCTTCTATAACAACGCAGCAGCAGTTAGAAATGTTTTAAATAGTACACCTCAATTTTTTAACCTCCAAATTTCTCACTACTACAACTATGCAGTCTCCTTCACCATATGAAACGATGATGTCATGAAGCCTAAGCATAATCTCTTATTATTTGGCTCTCGTGTGAAATTGAGATGGACATAGTCAATATAAAAATTCGAATTTCTGTAATCAATGATCTCTACAAGAGACTACCAAGATGTGTGACTGACAAGTAAAGGATCAGAAAAAGACCTTACCATACAAGTATCCAGCGCAGGAAGGTGCCAGATCCTGTACGTTGACAGAAACACCACTGAGGAGTAAAAAGAAAGGCCAATTCATGCTACAACTTTAGTGTCATGCTCTCAATCAATTAACAAAAGAAAGTGATGCACCAAAAAAATTAAAAACTAAGTCTGAAATGTTTGGACAATAGTAGCATACAGGGTGTTATAAAAGCACATTTCTGTAAAATTTCTTATTAAATATATTGAAAGCACTGAAAAAAATCAATTTAAAATTCACAAAAACATCCTTCATTGGCTGCCTAAAATGGATTATTAGTTAATCATCTAATACAGTTTTAAAAGCCAAAATCTAGTGGCAAATGCAACATGGCACAGAAAACTGTACTTTCAAGACCAATCTTAGAGGCAAAAAAAAATATATATATATTTAAATCATTCATAAATGTATGACATGTACCAGCTTTGTTCAATTCATGGTTGGTTGGTAGCCAAAGCCTCGTCTGGTAGAAGGAACAAAACTACAATCAAACATCTAAAGCATTCAACAGTTCAGTCTTCATTTCAAAAGCACAGAAATATGGGAATGTGCCTTTCCAGTTTACCCTTTATGCCAAATTGTCTAGGAGAATTGGTATTTTACTAAAAAAGTACATGCATTTTGTACATGTGAATGGATAAAGGAACATGGATTACACAAGAGTAACGTGACAATTTTTTCACATTGTTTGCCATTGGATAGAACGTTATGCCGAATTATATCAATCCATTTTCTCACATTCTGCATGAATGACATTAAAAATGTTTTCTCATCCGTTCCTAGCAACTATTTGGGCTAAGTAACACATAAGAAAAAAAAAATGAATCTGTAATTTTCCCTATGTTCTTTGTACTTGTGTTTTTATGGAGAATGAAGGTGAAAAATTACAATAGCCATTAATGGGGACTAATGCTAAATAGCAGGAAACATAAAAAAAACTCAAATTACTCATTTTACATAATCCACTTGTCAGGTATACAGCTGCATTCTCCATGAATTATGTATTTCGAAACTAATGTTAAATAAACCACTTCCAGAAATATGTGCTTGTACACAACAGAAGCACATTAAAAGAGAATTGAGCTTTTGAACTGCAGACCACCTCTCTCCTCACTTGTTTGTCAATATTTCTGGGTTTTTCATCACCTGTTTTGTGAAACTACAGCAATGAACTTATCTTCTGTTTGTTGAAATATCTTGAACATACAAATATGCGAGGCATACTTTCCCCAGTAACATTTTCACTCACTTTTTTCTTCCTTTACCTGTTTAATCATTAGTTGTACAAGTCTCTCTCAGATCATGCTCTGGAATGCGGAAAGAACAGTTAGTGGATGGTAGCCAATAAATGAGCTATTGTTGGACAGGACTACTGACCAATGAATGGGGGGACAGGGTGATCTTCAATTCAAAAGCTCATTTTTGTTTCAACCCATTTTACTTTTTTCCCCCCACAAGCGGATTTTCTTAAAAAAAAAAAATTTTAAAATACATTTGCACATTGTGTGCACATGACTGGATACCCAACATAGATTATGCAACATGAGTTATCCACATTTTGTTTGCTCTTGTTCTGCATTGATCTTCATTAATGCCTACCATTTGTACATTTGTTACCTTTATTTTATATAAAAACATGATTACATTTTTCTTAGCCATAACTACAAACACTGGGTACATGAAAGATATGTAAATTATTTGTGTGGAGTATTCCATTAACCATTGTTCTTAGTTGTTTATTCGGCAATCATTCATCTAACACACCTTCAAAAACTGTTGTAACATAAATTGTCCATCCTGCTTATTCCAAATTGCTGTCATAGTAGGTCAGAGCCTATCTCGGTAGCATCAGAAGCAAATCAGACACTAGCACTAGACAGAACTCTAGTCCACTGCAGGGACCACTCACATGATCACTCACACAGTGCCAATTAGCCCAACAATCAGATTTTTCGTGCTGTGAAAGAAAAACTGGAGTGCTACAGGAAATTGCACATAGAAATGAGAAGAACGTGTAAACTTTACAAACACTAAGTGTGAAACTCAAATGCTGGGTGGTGGATTTGTGAAGCAGCAGTCTTCACCACTGTGCCACAATGTAGCCTCCGCTAAAAACATTCACTCTTATTAAAAACTTCAAAAGAAATGTTTAACATGATTTCTGAGGTAAACAGTACAAAAAAAAGTTTTAAACTTACCTGTGACTAAAGGTCTGGAGCCCCATAGTTGCAGCTACTAAAGTGATGGCCATGGAAAATGTTGTTGTCCGACACAATAGGAGTGTAAAAAAGCTAGATACCCCCATGGCAAAAAACTACAAAAGGAGGAGAATTATATTTCACAAAAGGCCAGTAAAACACAGACATTCTAATTACTTTGTGCACAATAAAATACAAAATGCACAACTGTGCTGAAAAAAATATTTAGTAACAGACACTTTTCTATGACTGAAATACCAGTACACATCTTCATTATATTAGGGGAAAGTATTAGCATTTCTAGTGAGGCCAAGTTGCAAACATTAAAGAAACATAAAACAAAGAAAACTTCTCTCTTTTTGTGTTCCAATTAGAACTGGACAGCAAAAGGGGAAAAAAAAAAAAACACCCACTACAACTAACCTGCATTAGCTTTCTCACAGCAGCGATGTCAAACCCTGCAGGACAGAATGGCAACCAAGTTTTAATAACCAGCAGCTTTACATTGTTACAACAGTTAAAAGCCATGCTTGTCTTTACAGCACTGGAAATTCTGGTCATTAATATGGCTTCAAAGTTTCATTTCAGATGTGACCCACAGACATTAATACAATACTATTTCATTAACTGTGCTCAAAATCTCATTCATCTAAGGTGTTAAACAAGTAGGAAAAGGACTCTAAGAAAGCTGGGAGAGCATCTGAGTTCTCCATTCAAAAGATCATCCATTCTGAAGTGAGAAGAGAGGTACGTCTATTTTTTTATTGTGTTTTTAATTACTGCTGGTTTTATATTTAAGTAAAGTTATCAAGACAAATAAGTAATGCTTACCATACTGACAGAAAATTGGGGCTAAAATGTTACGATTAGTAAAAAGTAATAAAATTTCATTTTTAGCTACACAGAAGTTGGTTTATTTACCAAGAGTCCATCTCCAATCTGTGCAACTTTAGAAATTAGGCAGAAACAAGAGAAAAAAAAATACAGGATTCAAAACATCAGACAGCTGCATAACTGGTGTTTTTTCAAATTACACAATTATTTTAAAAAAATCAAAAACAGCTGTATACAGTTTTGGAAAAGCAAAATAGCCTTAAGGTAGATAAACCAACTTCTCTAGCTCACAGTGGTGTCATTAGCAAAGTCAAAAAGAAATAAAATGAGAGGGGACAGGCAATTCAATTTAAGGCTCTCCGATTCAGCCCTGACTTTTCGCTTTACATCAGAAGGCCATGGTTAGGCACTAAAAGCTTAACCGCACCTTCAACTTGAGGGTTTTTGATCTGGAATATGAAGCACTGTTTGCAATATTCAAAATCCCAAAGCACAGATTAAACACAGATTTTAAATGCTAAATTACAGATGGATAAAAAAATCTCTTTCTACCCAGACTAATAAGGTGATCCGACAAGTAGCCACCGAAGAGGGACGATGGAATTGCAACAAGCCAAGGAACAACATTGAACACCCAGCCCTGTGAAGAAAACAAAACACCACTTAATCATTAGGATCAGGATCATTAAAGAGGTCAAAAACCTAGCAGAATTGTAGCAGCTTAGAGTACTCTGTTGTCATGACTGCTCATGGTTAGGAGGGTGGTGGATAACTGTAGAGTTAGCTACTAGGGGAACCTGTTCATCCATCCATCCATCCATCCACTTTTGAGCCTACTGATCCAGTCTAGGGTTAAAAGAGAGCTAGAACCAAAACCTGGACAGGGCTTCAGCCCATTATACACATACATACATCTTTCTTCAGTCATACAAGGAAAACTGAACCAAACATTCATGTCTTTTGGGATGTGCAAATAAAATCAACACACCTGAAGGAATTGTTATACAGACAAACTCTGGACATCAGATAGGCAGGATGTGTATTTTAGTGGAGAATTAAAAGAGCACCACCCATTTAGATAGGATTTTAATGGCACACAAGGCCTGTTATGACAGCAGATTTAACAGGGATGCGGAAATCCAGCTTCATCTCCCCCAAAACTATATAACAGAATAAATGGTTACACTGCAGCTCATACAAACACTTTGAAATGCAGCCTTTGCACCTTATCTGATAATGTGACCGCTCCCAGACCAAGTTACATAGCACAGACATCTCGTAGAGTTACCAGCTGGACACCCAAGTTTGAACAAACAGCTATAATTCTACAAGCGGAAACCTTGAAGAACAACAAGTCTATGACCAGGCTTTGTAACTGAAAGGGACTATCGTCCAATCAGTAGAGGTTACACCTACCTTTAAAACTAGCTGCATTCATCTCCACTCTTACTCTCTCTGAAACCTAAAAGCTGATGAGTTGCTCTCATTAGGGAGCTGAAAATCCCCTTCATTTTGGGGAGCCAAAAAGCAGACAATGCATGCTCTCTTGGAATTGGACACCGAGAACTAGCTCCAAGTCTCACTCTGCCAAGCCAAGCTCTGTGCCAGTGACTTAGTCTAAGAAGCAGCTATTACTTCTAGAAGAGAACTTCTGAGCCTAAACTCTTGTGTCTGAAAGACTAATGCTTTTCCCTTAAAAAGTTGCACAGGACACAGCAAAGAACGGGGAAAACCAGTATCACATCACAGCATGGACAAAGGACGGCATAGCAAAAACAAAGTGCACTTCAATGCAAGAAAAGTCCTCCACTTGAACCTGGAGCAACAACAATCCCACACAACACTGACATTCATCATCCTTAAAGACTTGATATCGCAAGGCTTCAGTTACCTTGACATGTCTAGTGACTGTAAACCCCCTCCTACAGAGAAAGACAAGGTACATAAACCAAGGATCTTACCAAATTATTTAAATGCCTACAATGACAAAGGCAAAAATGAGGATTAATATAAAGAATAAAAACAAAACAAGTGATAACTTTACTTTTCTAAGTCACTCAGTCACTCCTTCGCATTAATGATGAGATTTTGAATTAATACACAGGCATAAGCAATAGCCAAGTCATTGACTGTAGCTGGCGACATCACTGCATTTAGTACAAAGTATTTAAATATGGGTTGTATGTGTTATGCACCACCCAGTCTCACTGAGACAGCACAGGTTTTGAATCAGACGAGAATAGGGAAGGCTGCAGGGATCTGTGGTATCCGGGGTGAATTTCCCCAGGCTGGTGGCAAACTGTCCTCCTGGCATTGCAAGCAATCTTTCCTTCCATTTGGGAGACAAGCATCATCCCAACTGACTGGAAAATAGGACTTATCATCCCTATATGGAAAAGGAAGGGGGGCACCTGGATTGTGGCAACTACCGGGGTATAACACTGCCCTCGGTACTAGGTAAGGTCCTTGTTGGGTCATCCTCAATAGGATCCGTGATCACTTGCTCACCTACCAGCAACCAGAGCAGTCTGGTTTTATACCATCGACCGCATCCTGGCACTGAGGGTTCTCATCAAGTGCCAACGCAAATATCTGCAGAGTTTTTTTGTAGCCCTTGTCAATTTTCATAAAGCATTCTTCTCAGTACATCAAGGTGCCCTGTGGGACATCCAGAGACTTTGCAGGATTCCCCCGCCCCCAAGTTGCTCAATACCATGGCTAGCCTGTATAATGGTACTGTGAGGGCTGTGCAGAGCGGAGGCAGAACCTTTACAAATGACCTCTTGGGCACAGCCAGTGTGTTTGTCTGCAGAGTGTTGGAGGATCATGAGATCTCTGGAAAGGGGTGTGGGGCACTCCCGATATCTCTGCAAAAGGACAAATGTCCAAGTCTTTCGAGTCCTGGTGCTTCCTATATGGTTGGAGGATATGAATGCTATCTAGTGACCTGAGATGAACACTGGATTCCTTCAGTACTCTGTCTCTTTGAAGAATCCTTGGGTAACTGATGGCTTGACTTTGTGTCCAACGAGTGGTTGCTCACAAAGTCCAAAACGAGACACATTACCTGCACTGACAAGGAGCATCAGTTACAGCACTATGGTCATGTGGTACAATTTCCCAAGGGTGATCCGGCTCACAGGATCCTCATTGTTGAGGACCCAAGTGGCTGGACAAGCCAAGGGGACACCCACGGAACACCTGGCTGTGGCAGATAGATCGTCATTTCTGGAGGGTGGGACTGGATCGCAGGTTTGCCTGGGGGTTGCCAACCAGGCTCAAGAGCCATTTCTTCATGTGGTGGGTGCAAGTCTTAAAACGCTAACTAAATATTTTGAATGTGTAGACAAATGTGTGCAAGTTTAGCATCCCATCTTGCACCCAGAATAACCAGGATAGGCACCGACTTCCCAATGACCTTGAACTGGAAATACTGGTTACAAAATGGAGGGTTAGGTGTACAGACTGTTCATAACAACCCAAAAATAAACGTGCATACTTTTATTGCAGCCGTGTATGGAAATGTATTAGAAAGCGAATACAATCCCCACTCACTTATATGACAGTCAATTGGTCACATCATAGTAATTTCAAAGCATGCATGAATCATCTAGATAAAATTAAAAGCCTTGTTTGGTCTTAAAAGTGCAGCAGAGCTTTCTCAGTTTATTAAAAAAAACAATTTTTAATATATTTTTAAATAAATGGATGGCTACCCAGAGCGCACAGAAACTCAGGACCTGCAAGGAGCATAGTCGTACTATAGAAGGACGCTAGTAGCCGAGTAAGAGAGAGAGCTTCGCTGACGTCACCAGGAAGCACTCTACTCGCAGTTATCAGAAGCACTAACTGTTTGGCCAAACTGGAAGCCTCCTTTACCTCAGGCTGATAAGAGACTGCCTCTGAGAGCAGTTGTAATCCATACATTGTGGATGTGCAGCTGGTAATTACACTTCAGCACAAATCTGCAAAGAGATGGTTCGTGGTGGGATTCCACGGTAAGCCTCATACTTTCTCATATATTTTGTGAAGCTATTTTGTAGTTAAATAAGAATGGGCAGTAATTTGGGACCAGACATAATTTAGAAAAATCTCTATAAACTAACATAAGATATATAACAAAGTCTTACCGATTAAACAGGACACTGAAAAAACGAACACCATGAAAAATTAATATCAAATGCATCACTTTGAGGCAAATATAATGTATAACTTCTGAATTTCAATCTCATTTGGGTGCTTTAGTTTTAAAGATTACAAAGCTGTTGCCAACTGAGCAGGAGAAAAAAAAAGAAAAAGACAACGCCAGATTCTCAGAGCTTTTATTCAAGAAACAGCACATTTACAGTTTAAGCTGCAATAATTGCTGGATTTGTCGCCCTCTAGTGGCCTTCCTTTTGCAGTATACAGACGGTAGGAATCATATGAAGTGTGAGCCATAACGTCCCTTCCCCTCCATTTTCTGAACTCACTTTTTCTACTACCTGATAGCAACAGCATCATGCCCAAGGCACAGACCAAACTTTAAGCAGAACACCAATCCACCACTGAACCCCTATCTCACTTATCCTGGGTCAGTTTAGTAGTGGCAATTGGCTAAACAAGCATCTTTGAAATGTGAGAGAAAGCTGAAATATGTGAAGGAAACCTGTGGAGATGAGGACATGCAAACTCCATCCATAAACAGACTTGACTGGGAAGTGAGCCCGGGTCCCTAGACCCATGAAGCAACAGCCATGCAATTACCATGAAAAAAATGTAATGCTTACATAAGGGATTGATGCACCTCTAAACAGAATCTCAAATGACTTTAGAAATATTTAAGAGACATTAGCTGTAAAACAAAATAAAAAATGTCTTTGCAGGTTTTCATTCTGTTCTATACTTTAAAATGTAATATATTACTATGTAGTGACACCAAGTGGTACATTTTAGCAATAGCTCCAAATAACCAAACTAATATTCCCAAATCTGACCAATTAATTTTGGTATTACTTTAAATTCACATTATTTCTACACTACAACTCTTGGCTCACATCCTAGCCATTGTTCATTTGTATCTAATCCTCCCAGCTTTAACCTCAGCTCAATATTAGTATCATGTTACGTCTTCAGATTCCATCCTACTTAAAACTGCTGCTGCACTGTGCGTATGCCCAAACTCAAATTGACACAAGCTCAATTTTAGAAGATCTTTGGTGATATGAGAAGAAAACTAGACTTCTTAAGAAAAACCCACACAGACAAAGGAGAATGGTGGTTGTGCGACATGTGCACAGACATGGGATTTGAACTCGGGAAGTTTGATCCACGAGGCAGCAGTGTATATGTTGTGTGTGTGTCAGTTGCTAGAAACAAAGTATTGAATTGCTGCACCACCTTGACCCCTGTACTTTCCAAGATCACCCCCTCAGATTCTTTAATGTGAATGAAACAAAAAATATTAATGGGTTACTGGAGTCAGATTTGACACGAGACAAGAATAAACCAAACGACCCATTGAGAGTGCTCACTGAACCACAACTTTGATGAATTTGGAATTGTTCGAATTACAAAAAGAAAACTTCATGACCTAATATAAATCACACTACAAGAACAAATATCACTCCCCAGTGACCAAAAAACAGCATACTATATGCATACTTACTAAAAAGTTTCAAAACTTCATAATGGATAAATTAATAAAATTGGCTATGGAACATAAACTCAAATTCACTTGCATCTTATCTAATTATACAGATGTGGAATGGAGGAGTAATTCTTGCTGATGCCTCAATCGTGTAATAACAGGTTTCCATGCAGTAAAATTAAAGATCATCAAATCACCTGTTTTACAGACATGTCAGCATTTTGAGATTCAATTACTAAATGTAAAATTACTGCTTAATGGAGTGATATTTTAAGCAATACAAAAAATAATTAGAATAAAAAATGGTTATTTTTGGAAGTAAATCTTGTAATGTAGAATAGCAGCTTGGAATGCATTTATCCGATTAGTAGCATGCACAAGAAACACAAAAAAAGAAAAAAATAAGTGTAGCATGTCATAAACTGAGCCAATTGGCAATAAGGCTTGGAGTTTAAAAGTTACAGCGAACAAACATGTTGCAGTGCTGTAATTTTATAGGCTTTGTACAAATTAGCAGTCAAAAGGAATTAAACAAAAAAGCTACCCAAGTACTATCCAATTTTTTCTTACTCTTTGAGCCACACGATATGTAAAATCCTCAAATTTAATATTAAATTTCAAACACACACTCTGCAATAATATTCCTATATAATTATGTATTTCTAAAACACTATATGGCATAAATAAATTAAGTCAATTTCCCAACTATCAGGAGTTCAATGAAAGTGGTTGACAAGTTAGTTGTTCATACTGCGGAGAGTGTCTTCTGAACAATATGCAACTTTGATATGAAGGACTGACTAGAGATTTTAATCACAGCAATCCGGCATATACAGCATTTTTGCCCCAAAAAAAAAAAAACAAAACAGCAAATCACTGACACAGCACTCACCCAAATACAGGTAAAATTGAATATTATTGAAGCTCTTTACATCTACATGACTGACAACATTGGTCAGATGTATATGCCACAGAAAATGTAAGCCTCGCTTTATAATTTGGCTATCATACACCAAATTAACATGTACCCGAATCAACGATGGGTAAAAAGTCATTAAAGGAAAAATGTTCTGTATTTTCAGGACTACCCACTTTATTATGAAAAAGTGATCAACTAAGATAGAATATCCATCCATCTATCCATTATCCAACCCGCTATACCCTAACTACAGGGTCACGGGGGTCTGCTGGAGCCAGATATAATATTAAAAAACTATTTTAGATTGTAACATTTTAGGTAGCATTTCTGCCTGGTGTGTGGGTGTGTTTGTGTGTGTCCTGCGGTGGGTTGGCACCCTGCCCAGGATTGGTTCCTGCCTTGTGCCCTGTGTTGGTTGGGATTGGCTCCAGCAGACCCCCGTGACCCTGTATTTGGATTCAGCGGGTTAGAAAATGGATGGATGGATGGATGGATGGATGTCTGCCTTACAACTCCCGATATATTGAAAATGTTTCTCCACAGCATAAAGCCAATTGCCCATGTGTGTTTGCGTGCCAAGGTCATGAAGTTGAACAGCATCCTTTTCTACCCAACAACAACCACACACACACACAAAGATAGACAGAGAGATAATATGCACAAACATACTGCCTACAAACACACACACACACACACACATTAAAAAAACCTTAAGTACTGCATGCTGAGCTCCTACATAAAACAAACATTTTAACTTCTACAGTTTTCAGAAAAATAAAGGAGTAAAAATCAAATGAGGAAAAAAAAGTTACCTTTGAGTCAGGAAAGCAGTCTTTGAAGAAAGTTGGTAACCAAGACAACAATACAAAAAAAGTACTTCCTGTGCAGAGGTGAGCGATTATCACTGCCCTGGAGGGGGAAAAGAGTTGTGAGCATTTTACATTTGCCCAAGGAGGCCTGTCTTTATGTCAGTTAAAGAACGACATTACAAGTACTGGCTGTGCCAACATCAATCAAAGAAAAATAAATATTTTACAAGAACAGCACAAATAAACCGGATTCAGTTATTAATAATGGCCTGTGTTTCTGCAAAAGGAAGAAGGTAAAGGTTATTCCCACAGTGAAAAGAAAAGGAAGTACACACCTAAAATGTTGCAATTCCTCCTTCTTTTCAAGAGGAATATAAACAGAGACAAAAAGACTCAATCTTTTGAAAAATAAAAATCAAGACCTTGAGCAGTATAATGTTACCATCAATTCATTTGCTAATCCCATTATTCACATCATAGCATTACATCAAGCCGGTGCCAATTTCAGAGTCATCATATGAAAGGTTAAAAGCAATCCTGGGTGGAATACTAGCTAATAAACACACAAAAAACAATCATAATAGGCCAAAAAAAGTTATCAATTATTTTTGAAAACAACAGAGACGTCTCTTTGGAATGGCATCCCATCCAGAATTAGCTCTTTCTCCCTTATCCTACTACAGCTCTTTTTTGGCTTTATGTCCTGGGCATGCGCCAACATGAGATGGATGTCATCAAGTGTTTGCATTGCTAAATCACATGTTCAGGGAATGTTCTACACTTTCACTGGTATTTTTACCCATAATATTTTTATCTTTTGGTTAATCTTACATTTAAATTCACTCTAAAACCTTAACAGTAATATCTAGCTTAATACTAGATGGGATAAAAGTATGCTTTTTAATCAGGGAAAAATTCCAAATGCAAATCCAAAAAGTGAACTTTGAGACCCACGTTACAACCCAGTTCCTTAAGCTTATCTAATATATTCTTCACAATTTCTTTAAAATTTGGATCTTTGTTACCTAAACAATTTGACATTACTTATTTGAATGATACCCCAAGCCTTTCATTCCAGACCATTCATCGTATCATCAAATTCTGCTTCAGAAATCAATCTGATATCAGACAGGACAAAAATTACCTCTTTAAAATTTAAACTCCGAACAACTCAACTTTCAACTCAAATACATTAAAAAATCTCAAACATCCTGTGGGGCTTTGAAAAACTACTTCATTTAACCAAGCTTAATACAGACCGGTGGTAGCAGCACTTTATCTAGATATACCAAATGAAGTCTGATGAGGTTTTTGGCACCAAGCTGTAGCTTTTTTTGTAGCCGGCCATTTCTTCTCATCCCAATGTAAATCACTGACTCTTCTGTCCCACTCGCAGAGAAAACATGGGAATTTTGTATGGCCTGACTGCTTACCCCATAAGATGCACAGAACTTTCAGGTCCCCCACATAGCAATAAATTGTGCTAATTGTAGTTCATTTTCTTGGGAAAATTTGCAAGTTTTTAAACATAGATTGCAATATTAGAAGATACTAAATTCAAACAAATTAAACAAAAATCAGTTACAATATACCAGTATATGCTTACTTGCATTGTGACTTATTTTGAAAGAGCACCAATCCATCTTCCCTAACTCAGTGGAAAACCAATGTTCTGTATTTTCTAAAACTGATGTTTTTCAAAATTTTCTTTACAAAGACCTGTTCAGAATTTTTCCAGAAACTGTCAAGAACTCATTAACATAACTAAAATAAACCTGCCTGACTCAACCTTCGTATTTTACATGGCCATTTTATCCAATACAAGGAACCATTTTGGATGGGCCTCTCTAGCAGTATAGTTACTGCTAGAGAGTAGCAGTAGGGGTTGAATACAGAGTTTCAAGGATTGTTTTTTAAGCATATTGTTGTACTTGCTTGGTTGTTTATATTGGTTTGAATTTATGTTTTTTTACACTGTTTGGTTCCTAAATAAAAGGATTAAAAGAACACACAGACATCACACAAATAATCTTCAGGTATCAATGAAATACCCAGTTTTTAGTTTCTACTCTAAATTCAAATGAAAGCTTCCCAGAACAATTTCAAAACTACAATAAGGAGACAAAAATAAACATCAGCCAATGGGCCATGCTTTGTACTTACCACACTGGAGCTTTCTTAAACAGCTTATTCCAGGGAACTTTGGTATTTTTACTTTGTACTGAGCTACTGCCAAGAGTCTCCAGGGAAATAATGGGACCTAAATATTAAAAACATTCAGAATTTTAACTCTAGTAAGAATAAAGATTTGATTATTGGTCAAATGAAGTTCTAATAATTTATCTGTTTTATACATTTTCTTCCATACTTTGTATGGCAGTGATATACAGTTAGGTCCATAAATATTTGGACAGAGACAACTTTTTTCTAATTTTGGTTCTGTATATTACCACAATGAATTTTAAATGAAACAACAGATGCAGTTGCACTCTCAAATGCAGTGGGGTGAACAAAACGATTGCATAAAAATGTGAGGCAACATGAGAAAGTGTGCAAAAACGTGATTTATAATAGGAGTGCCAAACTCAGTTTTTTTGAGAGACAAAAGTGACATAATGCTGGCCGAAATATGTAAACATAGAAATACTGCTGCATTTTGTTTATAAGCAAGACACACAGGCACCTCTCTGTGCATCAAAAATCCTATATTCTGCCTCACATCTGCATTTATGTTGTCTTCCCCACTTTATCAACTTTATCTTTTCTTTGTAAGTGCAAAAGCCAGCCGCCATGGGACCAAAACTAATAATAAATGGAAAAAAAAATGACAAAACAGTATAAAGTCAAGTGAAAGTCTGGTCAAATGCGAGAATTTATAGGTCAAGGCAGGTGTAAATGAATGTCCTTTCAATAATGTGCATCACAATCTGATAGTACCTCGCCTAATTTAAAAAAAAATGTGTAAATGTGTTAATGATGGATAACATAGACCACATCTGGAAGTGGTCAGGAACAAACTGCAATCACATTTAACACAAGTGGAAATGTACTGCAAATGCATTCTCTCTCTGCATACAATCATAAGCACCAAATAGGGTGGTGGTAGCAGTCATGCAAGCCATGGATAGGTGACCAGCTCTGACTTCTGTACAGCTTTTAAAAAGTGAGAAGACTGGGAGCAGAGACATGTATGAAATCAAGCTACCATCTCCTAAATGACACCAACACATCTCTGGCATCATGCTAAAACTATAAAGTACTATACACTTTTCTTGTTGTATTATTAGAAGCAGCCAATTTCCATTAACTCCAGGATAGGCACTGCCATGAGATGGGCTGAGCAGATAAAAACACAAGTGGACACTTGAGAAGCCTTTTAATGACATCCAGCTAAATTACATACAGATACAATTTATGTATAAAATGCACTTTAAAGGTGGTCATCGCTGGTCATATGCAAGAGGTTTCTGAATATGAAAGATGTCCAAGGGTTAGATCAAAGGCACCCCTAATCTACAATGAAATAATGACGTGATCTATAATGGTTATTTATTTTATCCCCAAAATTTTAACTAATGGTACTTATTTTACTGTTTTATTTCTTTTACTTGTTTACTTTGCTTATACTATGTGGTACAGTATATAAATTAAAAGTATTATTAAAGAGGGCTGTTCAAATTGATTTTTTTCTAATGAGAGTTAAAGGAACCAATTCACTATAC